>NC_091057.1:35628599-35833599 GCF_000393655.2 Nicotiana sylvestris
GTTGTTAATATTGTTGTCGCCTTGCTCATTCATTTTTGTCTAAGTTAACCAGGATTGGTTCCCAATATGGTTAACTTATTCCCATTAATTTGATGTTGTTCAATCTGTGTTCATGGGATTTGTTGTTTGAATTTGTTTAGAAATTGGTTATATTTGCTGTATTTTGGTTGGAATTGATTAGGTGAATTGGTTATAGCTGATGGGGGTAGATTGGTAAATTGCAGTACGTTCAGGGGTAAAATGGTAATTTTAGTAAGGTCGGAGGGGTATTTTTGGAATTGAACATTTGAACAATTATTTAATCTAAGTGCTCTGTCCACTAGGCATTAACAATATTAAAATAGTACATGGTGGGGGACAAGACATAAGTTAGTGGGGAGGTGATATAATTGTTTAATATAATGGGGGACAAGACATAATGTAGTGGGGGAATAATGTAATTATTTAAGTTAAGCATGGGAGACAAGATATAATGGAGTGAGGTTGATATATTTGTTTAATGTGGTGGGGGACAAAACATGTAGGCATGGGGGACAAAGGAATTAAATAAGAAAAACATTAAGTAGTGGGGGCAAGGCATGCAATTAAAAGAATATTTCGGGTTAGTGGTTCAAGACAAGAGTCTTGCTATAAATAAGAGTCATTTTGACATAGAAAAGGGAGGATTTTAGGAGGACGATTTTGAGAGGACATTTTAGGAGGACATTTTAAAGAGGTTTTTTAGAGAGAGGATTATTTTTGAGAGAGGAATACATTCTGAAAATCTGAAGAGAGTGTGGTAGAGTTTAAAAAGAGAAAACAAAAACAAAGTGAGAAACGAGTTTAGTTTTGGTTTTAATACACGCGTGGGTTGTTGCTATTTAGTTTGTTTACAAAATTTTGGGTTTGTTCTATTGAGCTTGTTTGGTTTTCTTCAAAGTTTTTTGGGCCTTGAATCTGGTTCAAATTGCTGCTATTGGGTTGCTGTTGCGTTGCTGTGTTATTACTGTTGCTGACTCCTACTTCTCTTCTTCTTGTATTGCCATTTCCAGGTACACATTTGTACACTCTTGGCTTGAGGCGAAATGAAATATTGACCAGGCTTTGTTCCTGTTGAATTCCTCCTGTTTAGATTTGTGCTTGAATAGAATTTTCCTTTCTTTGTATAAAAATGTAGTTGGTTGATTAATGAGTAATGGGGTTGCATATGTATAATAACTCCTTCATCTAATAATGTTAGTTTAAATTAATCAAAGAATAGTTAATTTGTTTTTGATATTATTGTGTGTCAATCTCATGTTCTAGTGTTATTAAATAATAGAATATAGAACAATCTCTCTTTGTACAAACTCGATTGTAATTTTCCATTTGCATTAGCCGTAAACTAATAACTAATAAGTTACGTCTTTTTAGCATGTAATTAATTGAGAGATTTTCTTTTATTTTAGAGACGAACTTAATAGAAAAATGTAGTCACTGTAGGATTATCCTTTTAAATAAAAATGAGACGAGCCTCGCCAAATAAAACGCACAGATTGCGGGTCCCTCACAAAAATGTATGTGTTAATTACTTAGAACTCGGGATCGGCCGCTTAGCGAACTCCACGGCCTTACCCAAAATAATAAATACGCTAACCGCTTTAGGCGCGCATTTTAATAATTTTACCTTCTTAAACTCGGGTGTGCATTTCATGCGACCCAAATCCAAATCCCAAAACATTGAATAAAAATGTGTTCCGGATTGCGGGTGCATTTCATGTGACGCAATCCAAAGACATATTTTTAAAAGATGTTCACATTCTTTTAAAATATAATAATAAAAGCGGTAAAGAGTTAAAACTTGCACATGAGCGCATAATTGCATAAAATCAGATAAATAAGCCGAATATGACAGTTGAGCAACCGTGCTAGAACCGCGGAACTCGGGAATGCCTAACACCTTCTCCCGGGTTAACAGAATTCCTTATCCGGATTTCTGGTTCGCGGACTGTAATACAGAGTCATTCTTTTCCTCGATTCGGGATTAAATTGGTGACTTGGGACACCCTAAATCTCCCAAGTGACGACTATGAAATAAATAAACAAATCCCGTTTCGATTGTACTTTAATTGGAAAAACTCCTTCACCCCTTGCGGGGACGAAAAAGGAGGTGTGACACCGCCTACATATCAACCTTCATCTCCCAGATATTCCCAACTAGCCACTGTCCATCACACTTATAACTCCCAACTATCCCACTTCCAATCACCGCCAGATCGCCAAAATTATCCAAGTCCAAGACCAAACTTCGACCACAAGCCACCCAGACAATACACCTCCATTGCTGAGCCCATCGACCAACTGTATGAAAGGTTGAAAGCCGCAGGTTACGTCACTCCTATTCCCATTGTGGCATTAGAAAATCTATCCCAATGGGTCAATCCGAACAAAACTTGTGAGTACCATTCCGGTATGAAATGACACACTACTACTGAGTACCAAACATTGAAGGATAAGATCCAGACGCTAATTGACAACAAGGTCATACAAGCAAAGGAAGCCGACCTAATGTCCGCAACAATCCCCTCCCTGATCAGAGGGGTGATAGTGTACATGTGATAGAGACAAATGAAGAATGGGACCTTGAGGGGTCGATCGAGATTATTGAAGAAGGAGATGACTTTAAGGTTACATTCACACTTACTCCTATTGTGGTTCATACTCAGGCACCAATCGAGGTTGAGGTAACTGCATCAGTTCCATTCGAGGTGGAAGTAGCTCCGCCTGCAGCCACCCCAGCTCCATTTGAAGTAGAAGCGGTCACACCTTTCACTGTGACGGTATCGACCACACCCCCATTCAACTCAAAAGCAATATCCTAGGATTATGTCGTCTAGGCTCGGCGAAAGGTAAGATCAAGGTAGAGGAATATGACACTGCACACGGGATGACTAGAACCGGAAGAGTCTATACACCTAAACACCTGGGAGGTTCAAGTAAAGAGGCCACTACTAGGCAGCCTATCATTGAGACCAGGCCAGATGACCTGTGGAGGAAAGTGCAGGCAAAGGAGTACTCTGTTGTTTACCATCTAAACAAAGTCCCTTCTCAGATATCTATCCTGTCACTATTGCAAAATTCAGAGGCACACAAGAACGCTTTAATGAAAGTGTTAAGCGAGGCTTATGTACCCAATAACATCACTAGCGGAGAAATGGCCAACATGGTTGGGCAAGTACTAGAAAGTCATAAGATCATCTTCATGAGGATGAGCTACCACCTGAGGGGCTGAATCATAATCGAGCATTGCATATTACGGTGCAATTTGAAGACAAGTTTATTGCCAAGGTATTGGTTGATGGAGGTTCAAGCTTAAATATTTGTCCATTGGACACTTTGAAAAGGTTGGACAAAAGTTTCCATGAGATACGAGTAGGAAGCATGAATGTGAAGGCTTTCGATGGGTCACACAGGGCCACGATCGGGGAAATCAACCTTTTCTTGCAGATGGGGCCAACTTGGTTTGACGTTGAATTTAGGTGCTTGACATACCAGCCTCATATAATCTTCTGTTGGGCTGGCCATGGGTCCATGCCGCTGGATCCGTGCCTTCCACACTACATCAAGCCGTGAAGTTTGAATGGAACTACCAGGAGGTAATCATTCACAGAGATGGAAGTAACCCCATCTACACTAGTCAAACTATCCCGACCATTGGACATAGAAGAAGGCTAGGAGGGGAAACCTATCATCATATCAAATGGGTCAATGCCGTCGATAAGGATAAGTGGTGGAGTAACAAAATAGAAAGCATACTAGCATGGTCTGGATATGAATCTGACAAAGGATTGGGAAAGAACCTCCAAGGTATCACCAAACCAATACAGTTGAAAAATCATGGTACCACCTTTGGGCTCGAATACTAGTACACATGGAAAGAGTACAGGGATTGGTCGCCTCCATGGAGTGGACCGTATTACCCTCTTGAATAGGCAGTGCCACGTTTGGTACATGCTTTTCACCATGCTGATATGTTATGGGGGACTACAGAAGAAGAAGCACTAACTGGGTTGAAGAATTTGTTCTTAGAGGATGAAGACATGAACTGCAGTGCCGTAATTGAGGAGGAGGAGGAAGAAGGCCTCACTATTCAGACTGTGGTGAAGGGAGCCGTTCTCAGGAATTGGACCGCTACACCATCCCCAGCCTGCCGAGTCCCTCGGTACCTTGGCACATTTTAATTCTATAGCCATTCTAGGCAATTAAGATTTCCCGTAATTTTGTTTTAAGATTTACTTGTTTCAAAATAAATGCTCGATTCATCGAGCTGTACTTTGTCAAGATGATTTTTCAGTTTTAATCAAACGCATTTGCTCTTTATTATTCACTACTATCTTTACATTTTTCCTTTCTACAACATTATTATTACTTTTATTGAAGAACCAGTGACTGTGACATGTAATGAGGCAACAGAATATGAGAATAGTGATTCAGATGAAGAAGATGAGATACCTGAGGAAATTGTCAGGGAGATTGAAAACTTTGAGAATAAGCCTAAGTCCAATCTGGACGAGATCGAAGCAGTAAATTTGGGAGACTCCGAGACCGTCAAGGAAACTCGCATCAACATTCACTTGTCACCAACAGAGAAGGAAGAGTAAATTTGCTTTCTAAAAGAGTATGAGGATATTTCTGCATGGTCGTATGATGACATGACCAGCTTAAGCACGTCTATAGTGGCTCACAAATTGCCCACTAATCCCATGTGTCCGCCAGTAAAACAGAAACTCAGAAAGTTCAAACCAGACATAAGCCTGGAAATCAAGGAGGAAGTTACCAAGCAGATCAAGGCCAAATTTCTCAGGGTGGTTGAGTACCCAACCTGGTTAGCTAATATTGTGCCAGTTCCGAAGAAGGATGGGAAGGTCAGAGTATGTGTTGACTATTGGAATTTAAACAGAGCAAGTCCCAAGGACGATTTCCCACTGCCAAATATACACATCCTGATCGATAATTGCGTTAAGCATGAACTCCAATCCTTTGTAGATTGCTTCGCTGGTTATCACCAGATTTGGATGGATGAAGAAGATGCAGAGAAGACAACTTTTATTACACCTTGGGGTATATACTATTACAAGATGATGCGGTTCGGTCTGAAAAATGCTGGGACCACTTACATGAGAGCCATGACAACTATCTTCCATGACATGATCCATAAAGAAATAGAGGTGTATGTGGACGACGTCATTATCAAATCCAAGAGGTCCACATATCACATAGAAGACTTGGCGAAGTTTTTTGATAGGCTAAGAAGGTATAACTTGAAACTGAACCCCGCAAAATGTGCTTTCGGGGTTCCCGCAGGAAAATTACTGGGATTCATCGTCAGTCGTCGAGGGATCGAGCTGGATCCGTCTAAAGTCAAGTTTATTCAGGAGTTACCACCACCTAAGAGAAAAGAGGATGTGATGAGCTTCCTAGGACGTCTAAACTATATCAGTCATTTCATAGCACAATCCACAGTCATATGTGAACACATTTTCAAGATGCTGAGGAAAGATGCTTAAACAAGCTGGATAGAGGATTGTTAGAAAGCTTTTGACAAGATCAAGGAATATCTGTCCACACCACCAGTTCTGGTCCCGCCAGAACCAGGACGACCTTTGCTACTCTATCTATCTGTATTAGATGGAGCCTTTGGATGTGTTTTGGGGCAACATGACGAGACAGGAAGAAAGGAGAAAGCCATATATTACTTGAGTAAGAAGTTCACACCTTATGAAGCACAGTATTCTCTACTTGAACGCACTTGCTGCCCTTTGACCTGGACAACCCAGAAATTGAGGCATTACTTCTGTGCCTACCCTATATACCTCATATCCAGGATGGATCCTCTGAAGTACATATTTCAGAAACCCATGCCGACCGGGAAGTTGGCTAAGTGGCAGATACTACTAAGTGCGTTCGATATTATCTATGTAAATCAAAAGGCGGTCAAGGGATAAGCATTGGCAGATCATCTTGCTGAAAATCTAGTGGGAGGAGAATACGAACCCTTGAAAACATATTTTCCTGATAAAAAAGTATCATTCGTAGGAGAAGACATTACCGAAGCATATGCCAATTGGAGGATGTTCTTTGATGGAGCTGCAAATTTGACAGGAGTGGGCATTGGAGCGGTTTTGGTATTAGAAACGGGTCACCATTATCTGGTATATGCTAAACTCAGATTTCCCAACACCAACAACATGGCGAAATATGAAGCCTGCATGCTAGGGCTCAACATGGCAGTCGACATAAACGTTCAGGAGTTGCTGGTGATCGGTGATTCAGATTTGCTTGTGTGTACAAGGAGAGTGGGCCACCAAGAATTCCAAGATATTGCCATATCTGCACCATGTTCAGGAATTGTTAAAGAGGTTTACAAAGATAGAATTCCGACATGTGCCCAGAATTCAGAATGAGTTTGCCGACGCATTGGTCACTTTATCATCCATGATACAACATCCAAATAAGAACTACATTGATCCTATTCCGGTGAGGATCTATAATCAACCGGCATATTGTGCTTATGTCGAGGAAGAAGCATATGGAAAGCCTTGGTTCCATTACATTAAAGAATACTTATCAAAAAGATAATACCTGGAGTGTGCAAATCACACTCAGAAACGCACGCTCCGGAGATTGTCAAATCACTTCTTCCACAACGGAAGGAACTTGTACAGAAGAACTCTTGATTTGGGTTTACTAAGATGTGTTGATGCAAAGGAAACTTCTAAGCTACTTGAGGATGTGCATGCAGGGACTTGTGGTCCACACATGAGTGGTTTCGTCTTGGCTAAGAAGATACTCAGGGCAGGTTACTTTTGGATGACCATGGAGACAGATTGCATTCAGTATGTCCGCAAATGCTTTCAATGTCAAGTGCATGCCGACATGATAAAAGTGCCGCCAAATGAGCTCAATGCAACAAACTCTCCTTGGCCATTCGCCGCCTGGGGAATGGATGTTATTGGTCCGATTGATCCCACTGCTTCAAATAGACACAGGTTTATACTGGTAGCCATTGATTACTTCACAAAATGGATAGAAGCTGCATCTTACAAAGCTGTAACCAAGAAAGTCATCACTGATTTTGTCAAGAATCATATTGTCTGCCGATTCGGAGTTCCCGAGTCCATTATTACTGACAATGCCGCCAATCTCAATAGTAATCTGATGAAATCTATGTTTGAAACTTTCAAAATCAAGCACAAGAATTCCACAGCCTACAGACCTTAAAGGTAGAGATTCTTTCTTTAAAATCATATAGGAAGCTGAACTCAGCGATGCAGAGTGGATAAGAAGCCGCTATGAGAAATAGGCCCTTATAGATGGAAAGAGGATGAACGCAGTATATCACGACCAAGTTTATCAAAACAAAATGTCCAGAGCTTTCAATAAAAGGATCAAACCAAGGCAATTTGCACCAGGTCAGTTGGTGCTGAAGAAGATCTTCCCACATCAAGATGAAGCCAAAGGGAAATTCTCACCCAACTGGAAAGGTCCGTACATGGTCCATAGGGTGCTAACAGGAGGAGCACTCATACTTGCAGAAATGGATGGAGAAATCTAGCCAAAACCAATCAATTCAGACGTAGTTAAGAGATACTATCCCTAGATTACTTTACATTTCTCTTCTGATGTAATTGAACTATGCTTGACCTTATTACCGTTTAAGAGGAGATACGTAGGCAACCTTATGGGTTCGGTCATATCATAATAAAATTTTCATTTCCCCCAAGATCAGAAACTGGGAAAGAATTTTGAGGAGGGTCCTCAAAATTTCGGAGCAAGTCCAGCCAGCGCCAACATGTGTCAGACGATTAGTAACCAGTTAAGAAACAGAGGCAGAATTTTGAGAAGGATTCTCAAAATTCCAAAGAAGGTTCGGCAAGATCCATTATACGCAAACGGTCAAAGATCATCTACCAAACTGGGGCAGAATTTTGAGGAGGTCTATCAAAATTCCAATATGAGAGATCTGCAATGCCTTCGAGATGTGTTACAATCACTAGTTCATTAAAAATTACTTGATATATCAATACGTTTCTAAAAACAACTCTATTTTTATCAGTAATTGCATATTTTCGAAAACTCTAACAGTCAGGTGTCACCCAGGGGGAACTCAAAGGCCTTCAGAACAGAGCAAAGCAAAGCCAGCGGACAGAAGCACGGACCAACCTCCCCTCACAAAACTTACATTTTTTCTTTGAACGCAGGCACATTTGATGTAACGATAACATTTGCAAAACATGTATGCACAAAGATAATTCACTATCAATCAGGCCATCAGACATTGAATATATATTTCCAGCTAAGATATCCACTACCCTTATTTGCTGCTCGCTCTTTGCATGGGACTTATCCCTATCCCCCATAGTCGCATGAGGCTAATCCCTACCTCTCTATTTGTATGAGTCTAATCCTAGACTACATACTTGCATAAGACTAATCCCTACCTCCCTATTTGCATGAGTCTAATCCTTGACTCCAAACTTGCATGAGGCTAATCCATGCATCCATACTTGCATGAGGCTAATCCCTGCTTCCCTATTTGCATGAGTCTAATCCTTGAATCCATACTTGCATAACGCTAATCCCTGCCTCCCTATTCGCATGAGTCTAATCCTTAACTCCATACTTGCATGAGGCTAATCCCTGCCTCCCTATTCGCATGAGTCTAGTCCCTGACTCCATATTTGCATGAGTCTAATCCTTGAATCCATACTTGCATGAGGCTAATCCCTTCCTCCGCATTCGCATATGACTAAGCATTGTCCCTCCTTGCACAAATGTTGCTCTATTCCGGTACTATCTATTTACTTTTCGATCGGGCTAAGCTCTGCCCTTCATTTCACAAGACTAAGCCTTGTCTTGTTAGCATCATACTATTGCATATCATGGGCTGAAATATCGCCAACCTATCCAAAGGCGTCATAGTCTAAAGGCATCATCCTCATAGCCGGAAGACACCATGCCATGGCCTGAGGATTTCTCAAACTTGCATATCATTATTAAAAGGTGTCATGGTTCGGAGGCACTATCTTCATATCCCGAGAACATCATTTCATGGCCTGTGAATACCTCACTAAATAATTTATGGCCCAGGACGTCATGGTCTGAGGACGTCATCTTCAATCGTCCGAAGACTACCTTCATGTTCCAAGGGAAATTTGCATCATGTTTAATTTTTTGCAAATACATGCTTATAGCATCTTCTATCTGCAGGTAACCAGTGAGCAACCACTATCATAGCAGGAGTGATCTTGATCCAGTTCCCTCCAACCGTCCCGAGCTTTAACCACACACCATAGTCGCTTCGGCATCGCGTATCCGTTCTTGCAATAATTTCATCGGCATATTCCACAGATGAACCCAGAACTACCCATGACCTGATTCCTGTAAAACCAGGGATATGTAGGTCGCTCGAAGACCGGAGTCCGGCCCTTATCTTTCAAAGCATCCCATCCGGCCAAAATTGGCCATCATTTCTTTACACGAAAACTCTTTCATCCTTCCCGGGTAAAGAGGGAAAGCTGTTGATACCCAATTTTTCCCTATATATTTTTAATATTCATAAATACTTTCAAAATAGCATATATAAGCATGCACAAGGTTTTTATAATTTTAAAGATTTTAAATTGATTTATTTCCTCCCCTTTTACTAATAAAATCCCCGATAATTACCCCTAAAATTATTATTATGGTAATTTAGTCATCTAAATTCTATATTTATGCCAAAATATTGTTAAAATATTTTTAATGCATTTGTATAATTGCATTTTGCATTTTTAAAGCTAATTTGCATATAATTGCAATATTAGCCTTATTAATGTATAATTACGTTTTATATGCATAAAATCGATGTTATATATTTTTAAAATGTTGAATATCTTTTTAAATCATTTTAGTACACAAAATTATTTTGTAGAAATTATTTATTAATTATTATAAATTATATGGGATTAAATTGGCAATTTAAAACATAGCAAGATTGCATTTTAATTTTAGCCTCAATTTTAACCCAACCCCAGTCCAATTCCTAATCGAATTACCCGACCCAAACCCTAAACACACCTACCCGGCCCAGAACCAATTAAATCATGGCCGTTGATTCTTGCCCTTTTTAATCCTAAACCACCCCCAACCCTAATCATTTCCCAGATACCGCCGCCCTAGAATCCTCTCTACTCTCAGCACACTCTCAACCTAACCCTAGCTCTTTAACCACCGACCTCTCTTCTCTGGTCATCTCCGGTGACCTCTCATCGTCTCCTAATCCTCCAATGGCTTCTCTCATGCCATGCCTGCCTTCTTTAAGGTCTTCATGGGCCCAGGGCCATGCCGACATGCATCTAGAGTTCGTCACTTGTCTGTTCTTTGCTACTCCAGTGTGATTTCAAGCAAAATCATGCTGTATCTATTACGATCCTTGGGATTCTAGACAGGTTCTTTCATCTCTATATGAGTTTCTTTTGAAACCCTAATTTCTTCCTATATCTCCTAGATATGTACAGATCTAGGACGATTTGAGTTTGTTTCGTTAATGTTTTATACTATTCTTGGAATTCTTGCAAGAATCGTTTATTTTAAGTGTTTTTCACCTTCTAAAAAATTAGGGTTTCAGAACTTCTTTTAAAATTTTGTTTAACTGATTCTTTGTGTTTAAACTTCTATTTCTTGCATATTTTTGATTGATTCAATTAATTTACTACCCCTTCAACTCGTCTATGTTGAAAGCCCTAATTTTCTAGGTTTCTTCGTTTGGTTCTATGTATTAGGATGACTGATCATTTCTTGTTTGAGTTTCTATGACTATCTTGCCTCGAATATGTTCCTATTGAGTTTTTAGCCTAACTTATATCACTTCTATGTGCTTGTGTCCATCTTGACTGTGCAAGACTTTCTTCTTTCTATTAGTGCTATTTAACCTTCGTGTTTGCTATGTCTGGTTGTTCTTATCTTACTCTATTTATATGCTGAACACCGAATCATGAATTTCTCTTTGATTGATTCTGGATTCCCTATCTCATGGTTTGATTGTAAGACCTTACTTTAAACCTTCGATTCCTACTCTTTCTATTCAAATTGATTGATTTGCTTACCTTGTCTACATTAGTATTTTATTCCTAATGATTATCTCCTTAATTAGAGTTTTCTGAACTTAAACCTAATTGTTTAGCCTATACTTACTGAATTTGAAATCTTTCCTTATTGGTCATACATTGATTTATTTTCTTATTTGTTACTTGTTCTTACCGTTTGAACTAATTCCCTTAACTTATGGGAATACTTGTACTGATTTTGCTCTAATTGGTGCTGAGTTCCATAATTACTATACTATTGTGGCTCTTGCCTTATTTTACCTAGTTTCGAACTACTATATATACCTACTTTCTCATTGACACAGACACGGACATTGGTTCAAAAACTCTCTCTTTTACACTAAAAGCTTTTTGCTCTCTTTTGTGTTACTTACTACTGTCTAAAGTCAACCGGCTGCAAGCCAAGGCTAACTACTTGTTTCTCTTTCACTTTGTGCTTACTATCCCCTTACTGGTATGTTCCAATTTTAATTCAAGCCCCAAAACAATATGTTTCTCCTATTACTTCAATTTGTCATGTTTCTAATATGCTTCTATCTATGGTTTTGTTGTTCAACCTGCAATTAACATGTATACTTCACTGTCTTCTTTGTTGCATGCTATATACCCCTTAGGATCCCCTTTTAGTATGACCCAATGTGACTATGTTTCTCTGATCCCTGGCATGCACCTTCCTATATGAAGTAATTGGCTATCCTAAGCCTATTGATTCTATATTAACTCTACAGTTCATGCTATACTTTAAAGGCCTTGACCCCTTTTGAGGCTCCTCTGATTCTGTACCTATGTGCATATGTGCTTACTATGTGTCCCATGCTTACCCCAAATTCCCATTACCCCTAAGTGGATGTGTTCACCTGTTTGACTCCATGTGTTGTAGTGCTGATGAACCTTTTCTGGTTCTGTATTTGGTTTGACTGATTGTTAGTCACCTTACCTTTTCAAACTGTCTTATTTAGTAACTCCCTATATGTTTTCTTACAAAACTATTTCAAGAAAATCTCTTTTTAACATTGTTTTCCCACTCAAACCTTTCAAACTGTGTCAAGCACTCTCACTCTACTCCTCAGTCACTAGGTTCTGCCCCTCCAGTGTGTGTACTGCCTTGGGATCTTCTTGAGAACCCTCTCAACTCTAGCACACTGAGGCTGACCCTTCCACACTGCACTTACTCAATTTGGTTACAAAGTCTAGGTGTGAGCACTGCCCGGGATCCTTGAGATCCTTAGGGAACTCTAACGCACATAGACAATGATATTATCTATGAAATTGGCATTTGAGGCTACTGGAGGTCTTGGGAAATCACTTGGGCCTACTTCAGGCTCTTTATAGTGTATCTTCTTCTTTTCTTTTTATCTATTTATGTAATTCATTCATTTGGTCTGTAATAATTTGTAAACGATATTAGGGTAACTAGTGAAAAAGGGCGGATAGTTACATCTTTGTGGGGTAATATGGGTAGAAACCATGCCTATAGGATGTTATATTTGCTATGTTTGCCTTACCATGATAGAAATCATGCCTATAGGTCTCAAGTACCAATAATAGAAATCATGTTTATAGGTCTTAAATCAACTTCACAAGTAGATACCATGCCTATAGGATATGGTCCAGTTCAACTTCTGTTATAACGAGTGTTTACATGTGTTTTCATTTATTATCATGCCTACAAGTTTCTGACATCAGCTCTTAAATAATTAGATGTCATGCCTATAGGAAACAACATCAGAAAATCTGCCTAGATCTAAAATTAGTTTAGTTTAAATAAGTCAATCCAGTTCTTGAGTAGTTTGCTTCGAAGTTGGTCTAATTAACGGTTTATTTTCCTGAAATGAATTCTCTCAAATACTGCTTTAATTCACTATTAGAAAGCGTGCCTATAGGGACTCAAGAGTCAGTTTTAAAATCTGCCCACTGTTTTACTATGTCAAGCATAGTTATCATGCTATCAGGATACCGCTATTCAGTGTGTAGGCAAGCCTATAGGACGTTTTTCTAATCCTGCAGCTCTGAAACTGTTTCTGCTACTTAATGTTGTTCTGATTTTAAAATCAGTAGGCAAACGGATAGGGCCATTACTTCTGAGTTTATTAAAATAAAAATTGCATATCTCATGTGTTTTGATATTCACCTAGATATCAGGTCTTAGCATACTATTTAAAACTATTGCCCTTATTTGTGTTTGAGTCGTGCTATTACATGCATTATCTGTGGAGGTAAACTTGAGCCTCTAATTACTTCTTTTCTGCCTTATGTGCTAAGGTCCTATTTGTTCTTGCCTGTCGCCTTAGAATTTTCTCCTTTTAAGCACCTTAAGGGTCGTCTAGAACTTTCCAGATTTAGAGGTCCTAAAATACCTCCAGGGTCACAAGGAATGGACGGGTAGTGCACGCGTAGGCATCGTCAAGTTTACTAGCACACTTTAGGCTAAGACCACGGGGTGGGTGTTGATACCCAACTTTTTACTATATTTTTTATATGCATAAATACCTTCAAAATAGCATATATATGCATATATAAGCATGCACAAGGTTTTTATAATTGTTTCGATAATTTTAAGGGTTTAAATTGATTTATTTCCTTCCATTTTATTCAAAAAATCCCCAATAATTATCCCTCAAATTATTGTTGTGGTAATTTGTCATTTTATTTCTATATTTATGCCAAAGTATGGTTAAAATATTTTTTGTGCATTTTTACAATTGCATTTTGTATTTTTAAAGTTAGATTACATATAATTGCAATATTAGCCCCATTAATGTATAATTATATTTATTCGCGTAAAATTGATCTCCTATATTTTTAAAATATTAAATATATATTTTAAATCATTTTAGTATATAAAATTATTTTCTAAACATTATTCGTTATTTATTATAAATATTATAGGGAAAATTGGCTATTTAAAATATAGCCTGATTTGTCTTTCAATTGTAGCCCAATTTATACCCAACCCGGGGCCAATTTTTAACTAAATTACCCGACCCAAACCCTAAACCTGCCTACCCAACCCAAGACCCCTCCAATCCTAGCCGTTGATCTAAAAGATCAACGACCCTCGTCTGTTCATTCCTTTTTTATCCCAAACGACCCCCTAACCCTATCTCATTTCTCAAATCTGCCGCCTCTGTATTCTTTCCTCTCCTCTCCTCTCTCAACCCCTCAACCTAACCCTAGCTCCTTCAACCGCCGACTCCCTTCTCCGGTCTTCTCCGATGATCTCCCTTCAACTCCTAAGCCTCCAATGGCTCCTCTATTGCCATGCTCGCCTTCTCTGAGGCCTTTAAGGGCCCTGGGTCACGCTGACTTGAATCTAGGGTTTGTCATCTAGTCTGTTCTTGGCTACTTCAGTATGATTCCAAGCAAAATCATGCTATACTTGTTACGATCCTTGAGATTTTTGACAGGTTCTTTCATCTCTACTTGGGTTTCTTTTGAAACCCTAATTTTTGCTTACATCTCCTAGATCTGTACGATTTTAAATGATTTGAGTCTGTTTCTTTGATGTTTTACACTATCCTTGTAACTCTTTACAAGAATCATCGATTTCAAAGTGTTTTCACCTTCTTCTCAAATTAGGATTTTCGGAACTTCTTCTGAAACTTTGTTTAAACCGATTCTTTATGTTTAAACTTCTATATCTTGCATATTTCGACCGATTTATGATTTTACCACCTCTTCAACTTGCCTATGTTGAAAACCTTAATTTCTTAGTTCTAATCTTGGGTTTCTGAGTTTTGTTTTGATAACGTGTTAAATTAATCAATATGTTTCTGTGATTCTGTGATTTTATCCTATGATTGCTTGTTAAGGTTCCTAATTATGGTTATCCCTCCCTATTGTGTGATTTTGCCCGATTTCGTTCACCGATGTTTTTGATTCTTCACTTCTCCTACCTGTATCATGCTTATTCTACTAATTCAGACTATGCTCTACATGAATCCCTAATTTATATATGATTTATGTCCTACTCGACCTCTTAGAGTTCTGGTTTTTGCTTACTATGTGCGTGTTCTAATAAAGTGGTGCTAAATCAGTGCTATTTTCTACTTTTGAATCCTTGAGTCTTTGTGATTGATCTTTCACTGATTTTGCATGATATCTCTACCGATTTTTAACCTTGTAAAATATTTTCTGACCTTATTCTACGATCAATTATGCTATTAATTGATTTCTTAAGTCTTTTCCTTGATTGTAATATGCTGAACCTAGCCTCTATTACATGTTGTGTATTTGTACTATGCAGAAAATATTTCCTTATTTGTTATGCTCAGCCTTATACAATTTCCTTCCTTATTTGCCACATGTTTACTACCGTCTGAAGTTGATTCCTTAATTAAAGGGAGTACTTACCTTGATTTCGTGACTGATTGATTATGAGTCCCCATAATTACTGATGAACTTTGATTTTTACCTTATTTGCTACCTGTTTTCAAACTATATATACACACTCTCTTATTAGCACAAACACACGGACACTGTTGGTTCAAAAGCTCTCTCTTTCTCACACTTAAACTTTCTGCTCTGTGCTACTTGCTACTATTCTAAGTTAGTTGGCTGCAAGCCAAGGCTAACCATTGTGTTCTCCTGCTCCTTCACTTTTGCTTACTGTCTTCTTTACTGGTATGTTCTAGTTTCAATTCAAGTTCCAACAACAATATGGTTCTTTTATTGCTTCAGTTCATCCTGTTTCTAGTTTGCTTTTACTTATGGTTTTGCGGTGAGACCTGCAGTTAATATGATTACCTGATTAGTATGTCATGTACTGCCCTTCCTTAGAATAAGTATGAACATGTTACCCCCTCCCCTCTATGTAGTCTGCACTCCTAACTTGTATGGTTCAGCGATTGAATCATGTGGATCCTACATACTAAATCCCCTTAAGCATTGCTGGTTCTGAAACTATGTCTGATTAGTTGTGTATAAACATATATGTACAATTCCTAAGACCTTTCGCTTGTTGTGTGTGCACAATCAGGTGTTCTATGCATCCCTAAATCCCTTGACCCCTGTTTGTGACAACTGAACTTGCTTTGGTTCTGTGACTCCTAGCTGTGTATGAACCTGTCTTGAGGGTATTATGTTTGGACTATTGTTTACTACTACACTCTCTTTTCAAACTGTCTCTATTGTTTTACTAAGTTATTTCAAACAAACTCCCTTTTAATACAGTTTTCCAATTAAAACCTTTCAACTTGTGTCAAACACTTTACTATGCTCCTAAGTCAATAAGCTCTGCCCCCTCCAGTATATGTACTGCCTTGGGATCCTCTTGAGAACCCTCTAAACTCTGGCACACTGAGGCTGGCCCTTCCACACTGCACTTATTCATTTTGGTTACCAAGTCTAGGTGTAAGCACTGCCCGGGATCCTTGAGATCCTTAGGGAACTTTGATGCACCTAGACTATGACATTGTCTATGGAATTGAGGCATTTGAGGCTATTGGAGGCTTTGGAAACTTGGGATTATCTGTAAGCTCCCTATAGAATAACTTCTTATTTTCTTATTTACTTATGTAATTCATTCATATGGTTTGTAATAACTTGTAAATAAATATTGGGGTAATTAGTAAAAAGGGTGGGTAGCTACATGTTTGTAGGGTAATACGGGTATAAACCATGCCTATAGGACTTTATGATTTGCTGTGTTTGCCTTATAAGTAGAAACCATGCCTATAGGACTTTTGTATCTTGTTATGTTAGAAATCATACCTATAGGTCTCAATTGATTTCAAAATAGAAATCATGTTTAATGGGTCTTAAATCAGTTTCGCAAGTAGATGCCACGCTTATAGGATATAATCCAAATTCGATTTCTGTTATAACAAGTGTTTATGTATGTTTCCATGTGTCATTATGCTTGCAAGTCTTTAAAATCAGTATTAAAATTAGATATCGTGCCTATAGGGAATAACGTCAAATTCTGCCTATAGATCTAAAATTGTTTGGCTTTAAATAAATTAATCTGGTTAACGTTAGTTCACTTCTGAATTGGTTTAATTAGTGGTTTATATTTCCTGAAACGAGTTCTTTTAAAAACTGCCATAATCTGTTATTAGACAACATGCTTATAGGGGATGAAAGAGTCTATTTCAGAACCTGCCTTGTTTTACTATATAAAATGTAGTCATCAGTATTCCACGTATAGGCAAACCTGTAGGGAGTTTTCAAAACTTGCAATTCTGAAACTGTTTCTATGACTTAATGTTGTTCTAGTTTAAGCAAACTTTAAAATCAGTAGGCCAATGATAGGGTCATTACTTCTGGTTTTATAAAAACAAACTGCCTGTTTTCTATATATTCACTTAGACATCATGCCTTAGGATACTGTTTAACAAAACGACCTTTATTTGTGTTTGCGTCATGCTGTTTACATGCCTTATTTGTGGAGGTAAACTGAGCCTCTTATTTGCTCCTTCCTGGTCTTCTTTGCTAAAGTCCTAACTCTTCTTACCTGTCGCCTTAGTATTTTCACCTTTAAAACCTTAGGGGTCTGCCTAGAACCACCTATAGGTAGAGGTCCTAAATCCCTTCGGGACCATTAAGAAGGGACGTGTAACAACACGCAATAGATATCGTTGACCAACACTCGCTTTTAATGACCACTAAGGGGAGGGAAGGGTAGATATGGGGTATGATGACTACGCACTAATATCACGTGTTTCCCCTCATTGAGGAGCGTTTACCGGACATTGTGTGGGGTGATCCTATAGGCTAACCAACCTAGGACTCCTCCTTTTCCAAAATTCCTTTTTCTATTTAAAACCTTTGTTTTATACGACTTGTTGAAAAATCTTTATCTTGTTACTTGAGTTATCCAACGTGCTTTACTTGCAACCTATTTGATTCAACTATTTATGGACTAATTTGTGAATATAAGTTCGGCCGGGACCCACTGTTGTGGACCAAGAGGGGTGCCTAACACCTTTCCCTCGAGGTTATTTCGAGCCCTTACCCTAATCTCTGGTAATGCAAATCAATCCAAGAGTTAATCACTCTGGGTGCCCTAACGCACCGTAATCCGTTAGGTGGCGACTCTTCAAATACCCAATTCCCAAAAAGGAAATAAGTTATCATACCCCATGGAATGTCGAAACCCGGACCTCTCTCCGCGGAGGGAAAAAAGGGGGCGCGACAGCATGGCGACTCTGCTAGGGATACCATTAGGCTCTTACCATAACGAACTTATCCTTTTACTAATTAGTCCAAACATGCTTTATCCCATACCCTTCTCCCTTATTTGAATTTAACTGTCTATTTTTCAAGCATTTATGATTTCTTTATTGCCCTGAAACTGACTTGTTTCTTTATTTTCCTTTTCCTGTAACTGTCTTTCAATTATTTAAATGCTGTATTTATTTTTTCCTACGTGAAAATACTTGATTACATGTTATTAATTGCTGCATAAATCATGCTCCGCATCATATTCCACTCGTGCATATCAAATCCTATAGCAACACTTTAATGAGTGGTTGCGTTCTTCCTATTTACTACCCTTAAATTCGAAAAGGCTTATTTGCAGTAAAACCAGTCGATCAGCAGTGCAGTCGACAGTTCCGTGCCTTCCTCCTCGAGTTGTCCGCTTGAGGGTACCAGTCTAAAACCCCAAAGAAACCTTACTCTGGTTAAAATTGTGCATGCATCATGGTCAAACTTAGTCAGATCAGTTGTGTTGTCCACATGATGATCCTTTAAGATAGGCCTTATCCAAAGTCCATCGGGTTTTCCATAATCCCAACGGACACAACCACGTTTTATGCATTAATTTGGAGAACTAAATGCCGATATGTTGATCATAAATGTATAAATAGTCGATTCCGGTGGGGGTAAGGTCTAACCCTTTTATTTTACAGAAAATGAGGCACGAGGTCTCTAGATTCGGTATGGTTAGCAACATCCCACCATTGCTGTTAGATTGGTGGAAGGACCTTTCCTCTAGTGACAAGAAACATGTGAAAAAGTACCTGGGTAATCTGCCTTCCTTGCTAGATATTGAGCCAAACAACAAATTGATCAAGGCTGCCACTTTATTCCGGGATAGTGAAAGTACTGTGTTTCGTTTCGGTGACATAGAGATGACACCTCTTCTAGAGGAAATAAGAGGGCTTACAGGATTGACTTGGGACAATCCCGGGCTATTGGTACTGGAAAACTGTACGGGTAGGGGATTTTTGAAGATGATGGGGCTGAAGAAGAATGTCGACCTAGTGTTCTTGAAGGATTCCTACATGCCTTTCGAATACCTGTACAAGAGGTATGGCCATAACAAGTCTTTCCGCACTTACCATGATGAGATCTCTCTCACTTCTTTGGGTCACATCCACCGTAGAGTGTTTGTATTCATTATGTGCTTTCTAGGCCTGATAGTGTTCTCAATGAAAAAAGGGAAGAATCCACACTAGGTTGGCCATGGTCGCCAAGACTCTGATGGAGGGATTAATGGACAGACATATACCATAGTCCCCATGATCATAGCCGACATCTACAGGGCTTTGGAGCGCTGTCAAAGAGGGGTCAAGCATTTCGAAGACTGTAATTTGTTGCTATAGTTATGGTTGTGGAGCATTTCCAAAAGGGTCACTATCATCAAGAATTTCCGCGAAAGGCTTGGAACGACCACATAGCCTTCCATCACCCTAAGCAGATGACTTACATTCCAGATAAATTTGCTCAACCGGAAAGCGCCAACGAATGGGTATAATTCTTCGATAATCTAACCGAGGAACATGTGTAGTGGATGTTCGAATAGTTCCCAACAGACGAGTTTATTATCAGGTCCAGGGATGCTCCGCACTTGGTGCTGATTGGGTTGAGAGGGATATACCCATATGTCCTTATGCGAGTTATGAAGAAAGCATGCAAAAAATAGGTTGTACCAAGGGTTGTAAAGATGAGTCATTTCAGGGTAGACTTTCAAGATGACGGTGTCCCTTACAAGTGCCAAGATCAGTACATGTGACACTGCAAAATCATTGTGGAGAAAAGCACCGTTGAGCCAGATAGGTATCATGCAGGGTGCGAGCCTCTCTACCTGGCATGGTTGGAGGAAATCTGAAAGGAATGGTGACACCAGGGACCGGTCGAGGGAATAAAATCATAGACGAGGAAGCTTGAAGCTCAAGTCAAATACAACATGTCGCGTAAGAGGGTCCACGACTCTGAGAATGAGCATCGAGAAATACATGAGAGGAATGTGAGGCTGATCGAGGAGTGGAAAAAGATGGCAATCACTTCCAATAGGAAACTGGAAGATCTGGAGTGAGGAATAGTGGAGTTGGAAGGCAAAGTCATAAAGAGGATTGAAAATTGACAGAATGTTGAGGGAGCTGAAGGGGGACATCTGGCCAGGGCCTACTTGCTATTGGGACTGCGCGAGTTGGGGGATCTATATGATGGATTCCGGAAGATCGAATCTGGGGTAGGTTTTTCTGGGACCAAATAGGCTAGATTTACTTGCTTTTCCTAAAATGTAATAAGGCCAAGTGCCAAGTAGTGACTTATCTTATTATTATCTTAGTGTCGTTTTGGGTTCGACTATTTTTATATTATGAAATGAAGCAGTTATTGGCATTAAAAGCTCTCCAAGTTTATTTATCACTAGGCCTACCTCGGGCACAATGAGTTTCCCAAAATAGGACACGAGTTTACATTTCGTAATATGTATTTAAATACTACAAACGTTTCAAAATCCTCGCTGACTTGTTACCTTTCATTTTTCTTTACTTTTTGATTATTCCCATCCCCTTAGGTTGGTTCACTCATACTGGCCTCATCAGCATATCATACCAGATCCAGAGGCCCTCCACCTCCTCCTCCTCCAAGCAACACAAAGGGAAAAGGAAAGACAAAGATGGACGACTTAAGTGGAATCCAAAAGGAAAATGTTGAGAACGCAGAGACTTCAGATGGCCGTAGAACTCCGGCCCCGAATGACATGGTTTTAAGACAGGAACAAAAGATACTAGAACTGTAAGGAGAACTTGAGTAGTTCTGCAACTTGGCAAACCTGTCACTTACCCTCAATGTCCCTGATATCCACCAACAAAACACAAAGAACCCAATACCTCCTCAGAACGCACAAAACCAACAGCCATAAAATCCCACCGCACCAAACCAATACACAACCCTACCCTAAAATATCAATCCACTGCTAATACCAACTCCACCACAATATCGTTATCAACCAATTCAGTATCCACCAACCACCACTTACCACACTTCCCAAAACACACAACCCATTATCGATCCACAAAGCTCCACCAATGACCATCACTACACCCAAGTTCCTGGCACCCATCAAAGCAACTCTATATATGTGGAAACTATGCCTTATTCTACCCAGCCAATCCCTTGTGCACCGGAATCCTCTGAGAAGGACATGCTCATTAAGAACATGGCTGAAGAACTCAAGAAGTTGACAAGTCGAGTTCAAGGTGTTGAAGGCGACAAAGGAATAGAGGGTTTGAACTATGAAGATCTGTGCATACAGCCGGATGTTGAACTGCCAGAAGGGTACAAACCTCCCAAGTTCGAAATGTTCGATGGTACAGGTGATCCCAGGGTTCATCTAAGGACCTATTGTGACAAGCTTGTCAAGGTCGGGAAAGATGAAAAGATCCAGATAAAGCTCTTCATGAGGAGCCTTACTGGGGACGCTTTGTCCTGGTATATCAACCAAAATCCCAAGAAATGGTCCAATTGGGTAAGGATGACATCAGATTTCATGGACCGGTTCAGGTTCAACACAAAGAATGCACTGGATGTCTTCGACATTCAGAATCTTAAGAAGAAATTTACTGAGACTTTCCATGAGTACTCTACTCGTTGGAGGTTGGAAGCAGCCAAGGTCAGGCCCGCTTTGGACAAAGAATAGATGAATAAATTCTTCGTCAGGGCACATGATCCACAATATTATAAGAGGTTGATGGTTATTGAAAATCACAAGTTCTTTGACATCATCAAACTCGGAGAAAGGATTGAAGAGGCAATCAAGAGCGGGATGGTAACGAACTCTTCGAGGCACTGCAAGCCACAAATAAGGCACTACAATCAGGTGGCATATCAAAGAAGAGAGATGCTGGAGCAGTAATGGTGGCCTAGGGCCCAAAATCTCCACTCACATATTAAACACCTCCACCCACCTATCAAACACCTCCACCCACATATCAAACACCTCCACCCACATACCAAGCATCACCACCTACATATCAATCTTCATCTCCTAGATGTTCCCAACCAGCCACTGTCCATCACACCTATAACTCCCAACCATCCCACTTCCAATCACCACCAGCTCGCCAAAACTATCTAAGACCAAGACTCAACTTCAACCGCAAGCTACCCAGACAATACACTGCCATTGCTGAGCCCATCGACTAACTGTATGAAGGTTGAAAGCCGCATGCTATGTCACTCCTGTTCCCGCTATAGCATTAGAAAATCTATCTCAATGGGTCAATTCAAATAAAACTTGTGCATACCATTCCGGTATGAAAGGGCACACCACTGCTGAGTGCCGAACATTAAAGGATAAGATCCAGACACTCATTGACAACATGGTCATTCAAGCAAAGGAAGCCACGCCCAATGTCCGCAATAATCCCCTTCGTGATCACAGAGGTGATGGGGTACATGTGTTAGAGACAAATGAAGAATGGGACCGTGAGGGGTCGATCGGGCTTATTCGAGAATGCGATGACTTTAAGGTTGCAGTCACACTTACTCCTATTGTGGTTCAGACTCAGGTACCTATTGATGTTGAGGTAACTACATCAGTTCCATTCGAGGTAGAAGTAGCTCCGCCCACAGCCATTTCCGCTCCATTTGAAGTAGAAATGGTCACACCTTTTACTGTGACAGTATCAACTATACCCCCATTCAACTCAAAAGCAATACCCTAGGATTATGTTGCCGAGGCTCGGTGGAAGGGGAAATCCAAGGTAGAGGAATTTGATGCTGCACAAGGGATAACTAGAACTGGAAGAGTCTATACACCTGAACACCTGGGAGGTTCAAGTAAGGAGGACACTACTAGATAGCCTATTATTGAGACCGGGCCAAATGGCTTGTGGACGAAAGTACAGGCAAAGGAGTACTCCCTTGTTGATCATCTGAACAAAGTTCTTGCTTAGATATCTATCCTGTCACTGTTGCAGAACTCAGAGGCGCACAAGAACGCCTTAATGAAAGTACTGAGCGAGGCCTATGTACCCAATAACATCACTGGTAGAGAAAAGTCCAACATGGTCGGTCAAGTGTTGAAGAGCCATAAGATTATCTTCCACAAAGATGAGCTACTGCCCGGAGGTTTGAATCACAATCGGGCATTGCATATCACAGTGCAATTTGAAGACAAGTTCATTGCCAGAGTCCTGGTTGATGGAGGTTCGAGCCTAAATATTTGTCTATTGGACACTCTGAAGAGGTTGGACAAAGGTTTCTATGAGATACGAGTAGGAAGCATGAATGTGAAGGCTTTCAACGGGTCTCAGAGGGCCACGATCGGGGAAATCAACTTTTGCTTGCAGATGGGGCCAACTTGGTTGGACGTTGAATTCCAAGTGCTTGACATACCAGCCTCATATAATCTTTTATTAGGCCGCGCATGGATCCATGCTGCTAGAGCCGTGCCTTCCACACTATATCAAGCCGTGAAGTTTGACTGGAACCGCTAGGAAGTAATCATTCACGGAGATGGAAGTAACCCCATCGACACTAGCCAAACCATCCCGGCCACTAGACATAGAAGAAGGCTAGGAGGGGAAACCTATCATCACATTGAACGGATCAATGCCGTCGAGAAGGATAAGTGGTGGATTAACAAGATAGAAATCATACTAGCATGGTCTGGATATGAACCCGACAAAGGGTTAGGAAAGAACCTCCAAGGTATCACCAAGCCAATACAACTGAAAAATCATGGTACCACTTTTGGGCTCGGATACCAGTACACATGGAAAGAGTACAGGGATTTGTCACCTCCATGGCGTGGACCATATTACCCTTTTGAGCAGCCAATGCCACGTTTGGAACAACCTTTCCATTAGGCCGATACAATATGGGGGACTGCGGAAGAAGAAGCACTAGCTGGGTTCAAGAATTTGTTCTTGGAAGATGAGGACATGGACTGCAGTGCCATAATTGAGAAGGAAGAGGAAGAAGGCCTCACCATTCAGACTGTGGCAAAAGAAGTTGTTCTCAAAAACTGGACCGCCACACCATCCCGAGCCCGCCGAGTCCCTGGGTAGCTTGGCAGGACTTACTTATATAGCCATTTTAGGCATTTAAAATTTTCTATAGTTTCGTTTTAACCTTTACTTGTTTCAAAATAAATGCTCGATTCGTCGAGCCGTGCTTTGTCTGAACAATTTCTCAAGTTTTAATCGAATGCATTTGCTCTTTATTATTCACTACTATCTTTCCACCTTTTTTTCCATAGCACTATGATTACTTTTCCTGATGAACCAGTGAATGTGACATGTAATGAAGCAACGCAACATGAGAATAGTGACTCAAAGGAAGAAGATGAGATACCCGAGGAAATTATCAGGGAGGTTGAAAATTTTGAGAATAAGCCTAAGTCCAACCTGGACGAAACATAAGCAGTAAATTTGGGAGACGCCCAGACCATCAAGGAGACCCGCATCAGCATCCACTGGTCACCAACAGAGAAGGAAGAGTATATTTGATTCCTAAAGGAATATGAGGACATCTTCTCATGGTCATATGATGACATGACCAGTTTGAGCACTTCCATAGTGGCTCACAAGTTGCCTACTAATCCTATGTGTCTGCCAGTGAAATAGAAACTCAGAAAGTTCAAACTAGACATGAGCCTGAAAATCAAGGAGGAAGTTACCAAGCAAATCAAAGCCAAAGTTCTCAGGGTGGTTGAGTACCCAACCTGGTTAGCTAACATTATGCCAGTTCCAAAGAAAGATGGGAAGGTCTGAGTATGTGTTGACTATCGGGATTTAAATGGAGCAAGCCCCAAGGACGACTTCCCACTGACAAATATACACATTCTGATCGATAATTTCACCAAGCATGAACTCCAATCCTTTGTAGATTGCTTCATGAGTTATCACCAGATTTGGATGGATGAAGAAGATGCAGAGAAGATAGCTTTACACCATGGGGTGTATATTGTTACAAGATGATGCCGTTCGGTCTGAAGAATGTCGGGGCCACCAACATGAGAGCCATGATAACCATCTTCCATGATATGATACACAAGGAGATAGAGGTGTATGTGGACGATGTCATTATCAAATCAAAGAAGGCCACAGATCACATAGCAGACTTAAGGAAGTTCTTAGACAAGATCAGGAGGTACAATTTGAAATTGAACCCCGCAAAGTGTGCATTCGGGGTTCCTACAAGAAAGTTATTGGGATTCATCATCAGTCATCGAAGGATCGAACTGGATCTGACTAAAGTCAAAGCTATTCAGGAGTTACCACCACCTAAGAGCAAAAAGGATGTGATGAGCTTCTTAGGATGTTTCAACTATATTAGTCGCTTCATAGCACAGTCCACACTCATATGTGAATCCATCTTTAAGATGCTAAGAAAGGATGCCGAAATGAGCTGGACCGAGGATTTCCAGAAAGCTTTTGACAAGATCAAGGAGTACCTGTCCACACCACCGGTTCTGGTCCCGCCAAAACTAGGACGACCTTTGTTACTCTATCTATCTGTATTAGATGGAGCCGTCGGATGTGTTTTGGGACAACATGACGAGACATGAAGAAAGGAGCAAGCCATATATTACTTGAGTAAGAAGTTCACACCTTATGAAGCACGGTATTCTCTACTTGAACGCACTTGCTGTGCTCTGACCTGGACAACCCAAAAAATTGAGGCATTTCTTCTGTGCCTACACTACATACCTCATATCCAGGATGGATCCTCTAAAGTGCATATTTCAGAAACCCATGCCTACTAGGAAGTTGGCTAAATGGCAGATACTACTAAGTGAGTTCGATATCGTCTATGTAACTCAAAAGGTGGTCAAGGGGAAAGCATTGACATATGACCTTGCTGAAAATCCAATGGGAGGAGAATATGAACCCTTGAAAACGTATTTGCCTAATGAAGAAGTATCATTTGTAAGAGAAGATATTACCGAAGCATATGATGGTTGGAGGATGTTCTTTGATGGAGCCGTAAATTTCAAAGGAGTGGGCATTGGACCAGTTTTGGTATCAAAAATGGGTCAACATTATTCGGTATCTACTAAACTCAGATTTCCTTGCACCAACAATATTGCAGAATATGAAGCCTGCATATTAGGGCTCAACATGACAGTCGACATGAACATTCAGGAGCTGTTGGTAATCGGCGACTCAGATTTGCTTGTGCACCAGGTACAAGGAGAGTGGGCCACCAAGAATTCGAAGATACTGCCATATCTGCACCATGTGCAGGAATTGAGAAAGAGGTTTACAAAGATAGAGTTCCGACATGTGCCCAGAATTCAGAATGAGTTTGCCAACACATTGACCACTTTTTCATCCATGATACAACATCCAGATAAGAACTACATTGATCCCATTCCGGTGAGGATCCATAATCAGCCGGCATATTGTGCTCATGTCGAGGAAGAAGCAGATGAAAAACCTTGGTTCCATGACATTAAAGAGTACTTATCAAAAGGAGAATACCCGAAGCATGCAAATCACATCCAGAAATGCACACTCCGGAGATTGTCAAACCACTTTTTCCACAGCTATGGAAACTTGTACAGAAGAAATCCTGATTTGGGTTTACTAAGATGTGTCAACGCAAAGGAAGCCTCTAGGCTACTTGAGGATGTGCATCCTGGGACCTGTGGTCCACACATAAATGGTTTTGTCTTGGCTAAGAAGATATTTAGAGCAGGTTGCTTTTGGATAACCATGGAGACAGATTGCATTCAGTATGTCCGCAAATGTTTTCAATGTCAAGTGCATGCCGATGTAATAAAAGTGCCACCGAATGAGCTCAATGCAACAAGCTCACCTTGGCCATTCGCCGCTTGGGGAATGGATGTTATTGGTCAAATCAAGCCCACTGATTCAAACAGACATAGGTTTATTCTGGTCACCATTGATTACTTCACAAAATGGGTAGAAGCCGCATCCTAGAAAGCTGTAACCAAGAAAATCATCACAAATTTTGTCAAGGATCGTATTGTCTGACGATTTGGAGTTCCCGAGTCCATTATTACTGACAACGCCACCAATCTCAACAGTGATCTAATGAAAGCTATATGTGAAGCTTTCAAAATCAAGCACAAGAATTCCATAGCCTACAGACCTCAGATGAATAGAGCAATATAAGCCGCCAACAAAAACATTAAGAAGATACTAAGGAAAATGGTAGAGAACCACAAGCAATGGCATGGGAAGTTACCCTTTGCTCTGTTAGGATACTGCACTACAGTCCGCACATCAACCGGGGCAACTCCCTACATGTTGGTTTATGGTACCGAGGCTGTCATCCCAGCCGAAGTGGAAATTCCTTCTTTAAGAGTTATATAGGAAGTTGAACTCAACGATGCAGAGTGGATAAGGAGTTGCTATGACAATTGGCCCTTATCGATGGAAAGAGGATGAACGCAATGTGTCATGGCCAACTTTAGTAGAACAGAATGTCCATAGCTTTCAACAAAAGGGTTAAACTAAGACATTTCGCACCAGGACAGCTGGTATTGAAGAAAATCTTCCCACATAAGATGAGGCCAAAGGGAAATTCTCTCCCAACTGGCAAGGTCCATACATAGTTCACAGAGTACTGATAGGAGGAGCACTCATACTTGCAGAAATGGACGGAGAAATCTAGCCAAAGCCAATCAATTCAGACGCAGTCAAGAGATACTATGCTTAGATATTTTACATTTCCTCATTTTAATGTAATTAAACTACGCTTGACCTGATTCTCGTTTAAGAGGGGATACGTAGGTAGCCTTATGGGTTCAGTCATATTATAATAAAATTTTCATCTCTTCCAAGAGCAGAAACTGGGGCAAAATTTTGAGGAGGACCCTCAAAATTCTAGAGTAAGTCCAGCCAATGCCATCGCATGCCGGGGAATCAGTAATTAATTAAGAACTGGGGCAGAATTTTTAGAAGGATCCTCAAAATTCTGGAGAGGGTTTAGTAGGGTCCATCATCCGCAAATAGTCAAAGATCATCTACCAAACTGGGGCAGAATTTTGAGGAGGGCCCTTAAAATTCTAACATAAGAGAGATGCAATGTCTTTGAGATGTGTTACAATCACTAGTTCATCTATTTTTTCTGAAATAACTCTATTTTTATCAATAATTTCATTTTTTTGAAAATTCTATTTCTATAACGGTCAGGTGTCACCCAAGGGAACTCAAAAGGCTTTTAGAATGGAGCAAAGCAAAGCCAGCCGACAGGAGCACGAGCCAACCTTTCCCCACAAAACTTACAATTTTTCTTTGAACGCAGGAACATTTGACGTAACGATAGCGCTCGCAAAACATGTATACACAAAGATAATTCATTATCAATTAGGCCATCAGACATCAAATACCTCTCCAGCTAAGGCATACACTACTCTTATTTGCTGATCGCTCTTTGCATGGGACTAATACCTGTCCCCCATATTGGCATGAGGCTAATCCTTGCATCCCCATTTGCATGAGGCTAATCCTTGCCTCTATACTTGCATGAGTCTAATCCTTGACTCCATGAGGCTAATACCTGCCTCCATACTTGCATGAGGCTAATCCCTGCCTCCCTATTTGCATCAGTCTAATCCCTGACTCCGCATTTGCATGAGGCTAATCCTTGCCTCCCCATTTGCATGAGACTAATCCTTGCTTCCATACTTGCATGAGTCTAATCCTTGACTTTATGAGGCTAATTCCTGCCTCCGTACTTGCATGAGGCTAATCCCTGCCTCCATACTTGCATGAGGCTAATCCCTGCCTCCACATTTGCATGAGTCTAATCCTTGCCTCCTTATTTGCATGAGTCTAATCCCTGACTCCACATTTTGCATGAGGCTAATCCTTGCCTCTATATTTGCATGAGTCTAATCCTTGACTCAATATTTGCATGAGGCTAATCCCTACCTCCACATTTGCATAAGGCTAATCCCTGCCTCCACACTTGCATGAGGCTAATCCCTGCCTCCACATTTGTATGAGGCTAATCCTTGCCTCCCTATTTGCATGAGTTTAATACCTGACTCCACAATTGTATGAGGCTAATCCTAGCCTCCCTATTTGCATGAGTCTAATCCCTGAATCCACATTTGCATGAGGCTAATCCCTGCCTCCCTACTTGCATGAGGCTAATCCTTGCCTCTATACCTGCATGAGGCTAATCCTTGCCTCCACATTCACATGGGACTAAGCACTGTCCCTTTTGCACAGATATTTCTCTATTTTACTATCTATTTGCTTTCCAATCGGGCTAAGCTCTGCCCTCCAATTCACAAGACTAATCACTATCTTGATAACGTCATGACTATTGCACATCATGGGATGAAATATCGACAATCTATCTGAAGGCGTCATAGTCTAAAGGCATCATCCTCATAGCCGTAAGACACCATGCTATGGCCTGAGGATCTCTCAAATTTGCACATCATTATTCAAAGGCGTCATAGTTCGGAGGCACCATCTTCATGGCCCGAGAACAACATTTCATGGACTGCGAATCCCTTATCAAACAATTCATGGCCCGGACGTCATGGTCCGAGGACGTCATCTTTAACCGTCCGAAGACAACCTTCATGGTCCAAAGGGAATTTGCATCATGTTTAGTTTTTCGCAAATACATGTTTGTAGCATCTTTTGTTTGCAGGTAACCAGTAAGCAAACGCTATCCTAGCAGGAGCAATCTCACTCTAGTTCCCTCCAACCGTCCCGAGCTTTAACCGCTCACCGTAGCTGCTTCCGCATCGCGTGTCTGTTCTTGCAGTAATTTCATCGGCATACTCCGCGGATGAATCCAGAACTACACATGGCCTAATTCATGTAAAAATAGGGATATGTAGGCAACTCAAAGACTGTAGTTCGACCTCTGTCTTTCAAAGCATCCCGTCTGGTCAAAATTGGCCATCATTTCTTTACCCGAAAACTTTTTCATCCTTCCCGGGTAAAGAGGGGCAGCTGTTGATACCCAATTTTTTACTATATTTTTATATGTATAAATACCTTCAAAATAGCATATATATGCATATATAAGCATGCACAAGGTTTTTATAATTTTTCCCATAATGTTAAGGGTTTAAATTGATTTATTTCCTTCTTTTTTATTCATAAAATCCCCAATAATTATCCCTCAAATTATTGTTGTGATGATTTAGTCATTTTATTTCTATATTTATGCCAAAGTATGGTTAAAATATTTTATTTTTATTTTTACAATTGCATTTTATATTTTTAAAGCTAAATTGCATATAATTGCAATATTAGCCCCATTAATGTATAATTACATTTATTTGTGTAAAATTGATCTCCTATATTTTTAAAATGTTAAATATCTATTTTAAATCATTTTAGTAGACAAAATTATTTTCCAAAAATTATTTGTTATTTATTATAAATATTATAGGGAAAATTGGCTATTTAAAATATAGTCAGATTTGCCTTTCAATTGTAGCCTAATTTAAACCGAACCCCAACCCAATTTCTAACTAAATTACCCGACCCAAACCCTAAACCTGCCTACCTAACCCAAGACCCGTCAAATCCTGGCCGTTGATCTAAACCTCGTCTGTTCATTCCTTTTTTATCCCAAATGACCCCCTACCCTATCTCATTTCTCAAATCCACCGCCTCTGTATTCTCTCATCTCCTCTCCTCTATCAACCCCTCAAACTAACCCTAGCTCTTTCAACCGCCGATTCCCTTCTCCGGTCTTTTCCGGTCTTTTCCGGTGATCTCCTTTCAACTTCTAAGCCTCCAATGGCTCCTCTATTGCCATGCTCGCCTTCTCTGAGGCCTTCAAGGGCCCTGGGCCATGCTCACTTGTATCTAGGGTTTTCCATCTGGTTCTATTCTTGGCTACTTTAGTATGATTCCAAGCGAAATCATGCTGTACTTGTTACGATCCTTGAGATTTTTGACAGGTTCTTTCATCTCTACTTGGGTTTCTTACATCTCCTAGATCTGTACGATTTTTAAACGATTTGAGTCTGTTTCATTGATGTTTTACACTATCCTTGTAACTCTTTACAAGAATCATCGATTTCAAAGTGTTTTCACCTTCTTCTGAAATTAGGATTTTCGGAACTTCTTCTGAAACTTTGTTTAAACCGATTCTTTATGTTTAAACTTCTATCTCTTGCATATTTCGACCGATTCTATGATTTTACCACCTCTTCAACTTGCCTATGTTGAAAACCCTAATTTCTTAGTTCTAATCTTGGGTTTCTGAGTTTTGTTTTGATAATGTGTTCAATTAATCAATATGTTTCTGTGATTCTGTGATTTTATCCTATGATTGCTTGTTAAGGTTCCTAATTATGGTTATCCCTCCCTATTGTGTGATTTTGCCCTATTTCGTTTACCGATGTTTTTGATTCTTCACTTCTACTACCTGTATTATGCTTATCCTACTAATTCAGACTATGCTCTACATGAATCCCTAATTTATATATGATTTATGTCCTACTCGACCTCTTAGAGTTCTGGTTTTTGCTTACTATGTGCGTGTTCTTATAAAGTGGTGCTAAATCAGTGCTATTTTCTATTTTTGAATCCTTGAGTCTTTGTGATTGATCTTTCACTGATTTCGCATGATATCTCTACTGATTTTTAACCTTGTAAAATATTTTCTGACCTTATTCTACGGTCAATTATTCTATTAATTGATTTCTTAAGTCTTTTCCTTGATTGACATACGCTGAACCTAGCCTCTATTATATGTTGTGTACTTGTACTATGCAGAAAATATTTCCTTATTTGTTATGCTCAGTCTTATACGATTTCCTTCCTTATTTGCCACATGTTTATTACCGTTTGAAGTTGACTCCTCAATTAAAGGGAGTACTGTCACGACCCAAACCGATGGGCCGTGACGGGCACTCGGTACCTTACTCAACCGAGTACCAACGTAACACATCTTCCTTATTACATCATCATATACATGTGACATACGAGCCTAATAGGCCAACATGATCATTTATAAATTCAAAACATAGGCCGACAAGGTCGTACAATCTTTCACGTACACGAGATATGTCTACAAGCCTCTAAGAGTACATAAATGTCATAAAGGTTGGGACAGAGTACCACCATACCAAACACGCAACTCCGAAGCAAATGAAGTGCACAAATATCTTCCGCTGAGTTGATAGCCTATTTTGAGGGCTCTCGACCTATCTGTCTGGACCTGCAGACATAAAACGCAGCGTCCCCAGGAAAAAGGGACGTCAGTACGAAATAATATACCGAGTATGTAAGGCAATATACTGAAAGCTGAAACTGAACTGATAATATAATAACTGCAAGTAGCTGGAAGTCAAAGATAATCTGAAGATATGCTTACCTGCTGATACTGAATCAACTTTCTCAATATAGTAAGTAAAATAGCTATCCGGCCCTATAAGGCTCGGTATATATATATATATATATATATATGCTCTGCCATAGTAGGCTCGCTCATAGGCGTTCGACCATACTAGGCTCTATATCTCGACCAACTGGGCTCGCTCATAAGTGCTCGGCCATATTAGGCTCGGTATATATATAACTGCTCTACCGTAGTAGGCTCGCTTATAGGCGTTCGACCATACTAGGCTTTGTATCTCGACCAACTGAGCTGCTCATAAGCGCTCGGCCACAGTAGGTTCGGTATGTATATAACTGCTCTATCGTAGTTGGCTCGCTCATAAGCGCTCGGCCATACTAGGCTCTGTATCTTGACCAACTGGGTTCGCTCATAAGTATGAGCACGCGATTTTTTCCCTATGTGAATTACTCCCATAAAATACAAGAAAACAAATTTTTTCCCATTGTTTACAATTTTATAGGATTTTGTGGGAATTTGTACTAATTATTTGCATTTTTTCTGTGCATGTTTATTTTTAAAAATCATGAAAAAAGCAAAAAATACCATGCATTTCATTTAGGTAATTTTTTATATTTTTAAGGTTAATTAGTCAATTATTTGCTTTATTAAAATTGAAAATCAAAAATTGGTTTGTCTTTTGCATTTTTAGCCTTTTAATTCTAAATTAGTAATTTTCCCTTTTTAATTTAGGAGTAATTAATCCTTGTAAATATTATATTAGATAATTAGCTTACTTTTGTAAATTATTTTAATTTATGAGTTTAATTTTTGTTTTTAATCAATTGAAGAAGAAAAGGAAAAACAATTGAAAATTGAAAAAAAGAGTAAAAAGAGAATCAGAAATTAGGGCTGTTAGGGCCAAATCTTTGAAGCCCAAATCCCATTTCAACCCCAAAACCCGTTCCAGACCCAGCCTAATTCCAACCTTCCTGGTCTAGTGTTCTTGGCCTAACCAAACGATACCGTTTTGAGGCTTTTTATCCCAATCATTGATTTCCACTCATCGAACGGTTGGGAACTGAGGGTTTGTTCTATATTTAATGGTCAGAACTAGGCTACCCCCATCCAAAACACCCTCTCAGTCTCTCTCGGCTCTAACCCTAAAACCCTAGTGTCGCCCTGAGGTTCCCAAGCTTCCACCGACCGGCGACAGGCTCCAAGCCATCCCAAATTAACATCACACCACCCCCGTTCCCTCCTCTTTCTAAGCACCCCAACTGTTTTTACCAAATCTCCATCGAACTCTTCGAATCTGAGATCGAAGGTTGGACCTCCGAACCCTAACTTACCCAAATTAGCCCAAATTTGCACCCTCCAATCCCTATGTCTCCCCAAATCCAAAACTCTTGGCAATTTTCCCAAACGAACCCTAGAGTTTGTCGAATTTGGAATCTAGGGTTTAACCTAATTTCAGAGTTGGAATCGTGTCGAAGTTCTCTGCACATCAGGGTTCGAAGTTCGCCTTGACAGAGCACTCTTGCTTGAGGGAGTTCATTAGGGTGAGTTTCTAGCCTCGATGAAGCATATCAAGTGTGGCCAGTTGTTCATCTCTGTTTTTTTGCCACTACTCGCCGACTTCTTTGGTTAGTCGTTCATATTTTTGCTTTTCTTTTGTTGTTATTTGTTTGTTTATGTTCTTGTCTTCTTTTGATTTTTCCTTTTTCTTCCTTTCTTTCTTTTTCAAATCCATTTCTGCTTGCATGATAGGGCATACTAGTTTATAGTTATTAAAATTAGTAATATTAGTTTAGCAGCAGTTAATTTCATTTTTGATTGATTCGTTTGTTTGCCCTTGTTCTGTTCCTTTTGATTTTTCCTTTTTTAAAAATAGAGAGAAAAGGATTTGGAATTATTTGTGACTTGTTTGTTTAGGATTGGAGGGTGGGCTTGCTAGTTCAGAAGCCCAAAGGCTGTTAGAGTCTGCTAATGCAGAAGCCCAAGGGCATTTGGGGCAGTCTATGGTTAGTCTAAAGTAATTATTAGGCCTTTGAAGGGTAATTAGGGGATTTGTATTGAGGGAATCTTTAAAAAACTACCTAGGAAAGTTCTAGGAAGGTGGGATTGGGGGGTTTAACAAACATGCTGCAATTTCAGGGTCTAAAATGAAAAAATAGAAAATTGGGGAAGGGGTAATGTTAAAATCAATTCTGTTGCCCTAGGGTCATTATATAAAAGGCTTGTTTCCTTCATTGTCAAGTTAGGGAGGAGATCTAAAAAATTTGAGTAAACGGCTGAAGAAATACACACATTGGTAGAATCTGAAAATTAGGAAGAAAAATACAAAACAAATCACAAGTACTGTTCTATTGCAGCTGGTGTTTTCATGTTTCTTGGGTTTTAAAAGCTAGAGTAAACTTCTATTTTCTTTCTAGGGATCAATATATGGCTGAAGATGATTGATGTTTGCTGTTTGTTGCTGTTTTAAAGCTTTACTGACCTTCTTATTCTATTATTGAAGTTTTGTGGCTGTTTTGGATTTATCTCCAGGTAATCTCTTGAATCTCAATTGGCAAATGTTACTTGAACATAGGGAAGATGTTATTTCTGATGAAATCAATAAAGATTGCTTTTGTTTGGAGCCTAATTTTTATATTTTTACTTAAGCCATTCAGGTTTTGTCCATTTCTCCCTCTATCTCTTTCTTAAATGTAATAAATCTGTAGTAATAGATGCTCTAGTGGTTTATGCTTTAAGTGTTAAATCTGTGTGAAAGTTCAAAGTAAAACCACGGTAATTAGCTTTTTTTTTGTGTTTTTTTGCCGAATTGGAGTTTGATTAGTCCCATGTTCGATGCTTGGGTACTCCTTTGAAAAGGGTTGATTGGGTTCTTCCCCAATTGTATGTGGAGTTGTGGGAAATAGTTGACAGTTTTACAGAGAGTTATAATCTAGTATGTATTTGGTTCTAATGGTTTGGATTAATTTTGTTTGTTGTTCCATAGGTGAAGGTTTATTAATTTTCACTTACTAGTTAACTGTTCCTTCAAATGGCCCAAAGTTTTGGTTAAGTAGTATTGAACTTACATGTAAGTTGATTTAGTGTATGGAGAAATCATGAGGGTCAGAAGTGAATGCCTCAGCTAATTCCAATTTGATGTTCAAACCTACTGAAGATCTCAAATGGGTTTGACATGAGGCCCAATTTCATATGGCTTGGTCTCAAGCTGGGATAGTTTTAGAATCAACGTCAATTGTTTTTTTTTTTTGTTGATATTTTCATTTAGCTTAATTCAATTTAGTTGGCAGTATGATGAAACCACTTTTGGATAATCAATAATCTGTGCTTAGGCCTTATATGTGGCCCAACTGAATCATTGATGCTCCTTCTGCTTCAATTTCGATTCTGGGCCTTCCGTTGAGCCCAATGCCCCTTTAAAATATCGCTTATTATTACTTTAAGTCCGAAATCTCCCCCCAAATGTCAGGCCAATATCGTTCTGCTTAGGCTGCTCATAGTGATGTGTACTGAATTTAATTTGAATAGAACTTAACTGTCTTTAGTCCTTTAATTAAACGTGACCCCTTTATTTAGATTGAGGTGTGCCATATCAACAAAATTTATAATTTATGGCCCTCAAAAGATTAGGACAAAACATCACTTGAGGAAATAGATTTGAGGCGTGCCATAAGCAAATTAAATCATTTATGGCCCTCACAAACGTCTTAATTTAGATATTAAAATGAACTTCGTAGTTTGCTTTAGGCACGTTAAATATATAATTATCTTGGGTGTTAAAATTCGGGGGTGCATTTCATGTGACCCAGTTCTAATTTCCAACAAGGTTAAATAGAACGTGTCGTAAATCACGAGTGCATTTCATGTAGCGTGATTTGCGATGTATTTTAAATAACATTGAATTAATTCTTTAGATAAGTAAAAGCAGTTTTAAAGTGTTAAAAAATGCACATAGGTTGAAAAAGTGTTTAAAATCAGATAATTAGGCCAATGATAATGGTTGAGCGACCGTGCTAGAACCACGGAACCCGGGAATGCCTAACACCTTCTCCCGGGTTAACAGAATTCCTTACCCGGATTTGTGTGTTCGCGGACTACAAAACAGAGTCAATCCTTCCTCAATTCGGGATTCAATCCGGTGAATTGGGACACCATAAATTATCTCAAGTGGCAACTCTGAATTTTAAATAAAATAAATCCCATTTCGTTTGTCACTTTAAGTTGGAAAAAACTTCCTTATACCCCTTTTAGGGTAGTTAAAAGGATGTGTGACAGCTCTGGCGACTCTGCTGGGGACACGAACCCAGAATCTTTGGTTCAGGGTTCAAGAATTCTAGCTTATAATAATTGTTATATTTGGTTTAATTTATTATCTGGTTTTATTCACATGTTTGGGCCTAATGTGCTAAATATTGTTTTTTACCGCTTTGATATTGTTGAACTGTATATAAACTGTTACGAATCCCTCCTCTCTCTGAGTCTTCTTAATCATTTGAGAAGGGTGCACTTCGTGTAGCTTCTCTTCTGTTAGAGTCATATCCCAGTTTTAGAACGAGGTTCGGACAAGTTGCAAAGCCAATGAAGCTTCTGTATTCCCGGTACGCTGCCCCCCTCGGCTCGAGCTATCCGCTCAGGTAAGCCAAGTCTAGAACAAATAAATCCAGGTTTTCAAACCTAGTATAACACAGCCTCATGCCAAATCCCTAGTAGGAACGCTTGTTTGCATTACGTGCATTTGACTTTGGGGACTCAACACAGGGGTTGGGTCCGTCTAGGACAGGTGCACCCGAAATCAAAAGACCATTCTGATGCATTTTACTTGCTATTTGCGCATCAGATTGCATGTTGACCGGCTTCTAGAATAAGGAAAAAATTGAGAAATATCAAATTGAGGCGTGTGAGAGGAAATTACCCGCATGTGAAAAACCTGGTGTCCAAAATACCCCGAATCTCTACCGAGATTTTTCAGAAAAAAGGAAAAAAAAAGCTATTTCAAAAGTTTGCTTTTTCTGTTGCGTTCAAATTTGATCGAACTACGCAAGTTTGATTCTCACCGGATGTGGGATACGTAGGCAACCCTCATCGGGTCCAACTCCTTTTTTGCACAAATAACCCAAAAAATATGAAGTGTCGCTATTTTGTCATAAATAAATTAGGTGACACCGTTCTTTTCCAAAATAGACAAAATGGCCCAAGAGAGCTCCAGAAGACTATTTTTGCAAGAATAGCCACCTAGGGTCTTTTTCAGAAATTTTGGTTGATTAACAAACACAATCCTAAATTTTCTTGCTTGAGGTGCTGAAGGGCTGTATGCACAAAAATGTTTTCTTAAATTTTGTGAAAATTGGTGTTTTTCTCTTGAGTCGAAGTAAATCACAGTCTTTTAACCAATCACTTTAAAATAAATATGCAGGATGAACACGATTGAAAACGAACCTTTCACAATCCTTGAGGAAATCCCGGTAGAACTACATATGTGGTGGAATGATTTGGGGGAAGTCAGCCACGATACTGTGATAAAAGCTTTGGGTGGTCTTGTTGGGCTTCTGAAGATTAAGCCGAGGAAGGATGTAATTGAGGTTTTGATACCCTTCTGGGACCCAGCACATAATGTATTCCATTTTTCTGATTTTGAGTTAACCCCTACGCTCGAGGAAATAGCGGGCTACGCTGGTTTTAGTGGGAATCTCAGAAATCAATACCTGGTGGCACCTAGAACAGTGACTCCTCATAAGTTTCTGGATCTTCTAAGCATCAGTCGGGAAGTTCAAGACGGAAATTTGGCTAAGGGATTTTGCACATTCTACTTCTTGTACCGTCGTTACGGGAATCCCCGCGGTTTTGAGATGCCAGATACCGGTCTTACTCATTCGAGGAACAAAGACAAGTGGGAATCTCGGCGGAGACTGGCTTTTATAGTGGCATTTCTGGATGTTTTGATTTGCCCAACAAAGGATGGAAACATAGAATTGGGGCTTGTGGGGGATAGCCGACTTCATGACTAAAAAGTAAAATGGCACCATTGTACCGATGTTCTTGGCGGAGATTTACCTAGCTTTAACTGTTTGCCGAGAAGGAGGAAAGTTTTTTGAAGGATGCAATATGCTTCTACAACTCTGGATGGAGGAACACCTATACCACCATCCAGGGTACATGAACCTTGGTATGACCGGTCTTAAATGCATTGAAAAACATGAACAACGGGTGGAGGGCTATGAGTTTCCGGAGGGTACAGAAGCATGGTTTGCACGCTTGATCTCCCTAACAACAAACAAAATTGAATGGATATTCGGTGGCTCTCGGTTAGTGAAGTCATTTATATGTTGGCCGAGGTGTGTTTTCTTCTATTGATGGGTCTCCGGAGCATTCAGCCTTATGCCCCGCACAGAGTTCTACGCCAGTTAGGCAGGTACTAGACTATCCCACATGACGAGGATTTGAGTTGGTAGGTCATCAAACTGGAACCAAAAGCTGCTTTCCCGGAAGAAAGGGTGCGTCATATTTGGCATCAATGTAGGTTCTTAGAGCCAAGGACTCAGGTACGAGATCTGTCTAGAGGTGAGTTGGAGCCTAGTTACACAACTTGGTTTGGTAAAAGGTCCCAAGTCCATCTAGAGCCCGAACGGCCCGCAAAAAGGCCCTATGTCCAAGAATTCACTGACGGAGCGCAGGAGCAATGGGATTGGTTGGCAAAAGAGGCAAGCTACAGAGCCACCATAAGAAAATTAGAGGGACAAATCCGGGATCTTAAGTTTGACAAAAGTGTACAGGCTGCTACCGATGAAGGGGAGAAGAAGAAATTGGCTCAAGAAAATAAAGCCCTTCGAGCATAGATCCAAAAAATGAAAATAGCTGCTGAGAATCAGGAAAGGAGCCGAGAGGATGAAAGAATCATAAGTGGTCTTAAGAGGAAAATACCTGAGTGTGAGGATGATCTGGAAGATTCGAAGGGTAATCTGGCGAGGGTCCGGGCACAGTTAGCGAAGAACACAGAGGGACGAGTAGAGTTTGTCCGAAAATAAAAAGGAAATATGAGGGAGAAGCCACTAATTTGAAGAAAAAGCTAACTACCCTCGGAAATGAGATGACCAAGAAAGCTAAGAACTTTAAAGTAAAAAGGGAACATTGCTATGCATTAGTGTCCCAGCTAGAAGAAGATATACAATAGTTGTGGGGTCAAAACCATCATGATGCCCAAGTGTTAGAAGCTAGGTCTCAACAAATAGGGCGTTTGCTCTAAGAAAAGGGTATCATCAGGGAGAGGGTTAGAGCAATTGCTGAATACATCGTCATGAAGTGCCATGAATGTGAAGACATGTCTAGAACAACTTCCTTTGCTGTAGTAATGACCTTTGTTCGCCAAATAATGAGTGACCTAGAGCGTCTTCAAGGCGATCTTGCACATAGGCCCATGGCGAGACCGACTGATGTCCCACTGGCCCCTAGATCAATTGAGGCTCTTATGTATTCATGATTTTCATTCGAGTCTGTATTTTCACCTTTCTTCAGAGTCTGTTGGTCCTTTTTGAGTCTGTATTTTCATTTTTTTGTTAGTTCCCCTTTTCGATTCTGTTGGTTTTTATGATTAAAATCTGTAGAACAAGTCATTGTAATCCAGATGTTTTATTTTCTTATTAAAATTTGAAAACCCCAAAAAATGTTTGTTTTATTTATTTTTATCTTACACTTATTCCCATAACTACGCTTGGTCAGATTCATACGGCGTCATGATACGTAGGCAATCCCTATAGGATTCGATCATAACCATGAAATAAGAAAAAGAAATGAATGAGAAAAAGAGAGAAAACAAGAAAAATTGTGGAAAGAAATAATGGTAAAACAAGAGAGAAAAAATGAGGAAATAAAAGAAAAGCAAGGATCGAGCAAAGAAAAGAGGGAATAAAAAAAGAGAGAAGTTGCAAAATGAAAATTAGTGAAAGCCGGGATGACGTAGGCAGTCGTTCAAATGCATAGGAGAAATGGTTAACTTCTTAGGTGCATTGCATCCCCAACGTGCGGTTGCCTATCAGTTAAGCCCTAATCGCTAACAAGTTTGTTGTTGTCATCAAGTCCAAGCAGGTGGTTAGTTTGTTAGGCATTCTAGCAACTCACCCGTACAACACCAGGTCCAAAGACAAGTTGATCATGGCTAACCAAGAACTGGATGCAAGTGTTATTGATCCGTCAAGAGAGGGGAAGAGTCTGATGTTAATTTGAAAGAGGAGTTATACAAGTTGAAACACCAGATGACAGAGATGTACCAGGCATTGGTGAAAGGGCATCCACCACCATCATACCCCGCCAACCCTGCTTTCGTTTCGCCATTGGCTCAATCCTAAGAACCTCCCACTATTGGTTCATCTCCAGGCTTCCCCATTTACCACCACTACCAAGGCACCACTTCCCAAACCCCACAAGCAACACCACCCAAACCAGTCCCATACCCTTCTCTACCAGCCACCCTTGTTCGTGGCACCCCCACCCGCTGCACTCCATCGATCCTCTAGTGAGCCCTTATTCTAGACCCAAGATAACCAGTACTATCCCTCGGAGCCTACTTTCAAGGACCCGAAGCTTTATTCCTACACTCCTCGTTTCGACCTCCCAGTTGAGACTGAGAAACCACATAAAAACCCAGAGCAGGAGGAGATGTTCAGGAAGGTAAGAAGCCTGGAACAGTCGTTCAGAAACATGCAAGGATTGGGAGCTTACACAGATTTGTGTCTATTCCCTATTGTTCAGTTGTTTGTGGGATTTAAGATGCCGAAGTTTGATTTGTATGACGGGCACGGAGACCTAGTGGCCCACTTGAGGGGATTCTACAGTAAAATTAGAGGAGCCGGTGGGAAAGATGAGCTATTAATGGCATACTTTAGCCAGAGTTTGAGTGGTTCGGCATTGGAATGGTACACTCATCAAGATTATAGCAGATGGTATACTTGGGATGATTTGGCCCAAGAATTCGCTCGTCATTTCCAGTACAATATTGAGATTGTCCCAGATCGTTTGTCTCTAACTAAGATTGAGAAGAAGCCTAGTGAAAGTTTCAAAGAATATGGTTTTCGCTGGAGAGAACAAGCGGCAAGAGTTAACCCCCCGATGGAGGAGAGCGAAATGGTGGAGTACTTTCATCAGGCTCTGGAGCCCACTTACATTGGCCATCTGATATCGGCTATAGGCAAGTCTTTCAATGAGGTAGTAAAGATGGGTGGCATGGTGGAAGAAGGTCTTAAATAAAGCAAAATCATGAGTTACTCGGCTATCAAGGAAACTACCCAAGCCATTCAGAACGGTACCGGGGGAGTGATTGGAAAGAAGAAGAAAGAAGATGTGGCAACAATTGATTCAGGATTATGGTTTGGACTCAGGGGCACGCCACACCAATATACCCAGCCTCGATCCCATCACCAAACCTACACTCAAACCTCATATAATCCATCCCAACACTACTTCCCATCACTAGACCCTCATATTTCTGTCCACCACGCCTAAACATATACTCAACCTCCTGTCTACGCACAATGGCGTACCCCAACCCCACAAAATACCTACCCAAATCCACGAAATGCTTATCCATCCCCACGAGCCTATCGAAACCCTTCCGGTCCAGGTTTCCGACCCAATCCAGCATTCAAAAATGAGAGGTTGCAGCGGAAGAAAACCTTCACCCCGTTGGGGGAGTATTATACCAGTTTATTCCATAGACTGAGACAGTTGGATATGCTGAGGCCAATTGAGTCGAAATTGCCAAACCCTCATCCAAAGAATCTTAATTACTCCGTGAGTTGTGAATATTGTTCTGGTACTCCGGGACATGATACGGAAAATTACTGGCACTTGAAAAATGCCATCCAGGAGCTCATTAACACAAACCGAATTGAAGTTCAAACTCAGAGGCACCAACATCAACCAGAACCCATCAGGAAACAAACATGATCGAGATAGTACATAAGGGAGGGGAGCCCAAGAAGCCTTCATAGACCGTCATGATAATTCGGTCCAGTGAGGTCAAGCCAGTTAAAAAATCAACAGTTGAAGGATCAGTAAACAAGTTGAGCAGGACAAACGGTGAACCATCTGCGGTAGTCAAGAAAGGATCCCCAAGTGATGCTGTAGCGAAGCAAGAAAAGTCAAAAGTGGTTGTGCCAGGGTTGGCAAACAGGCTTGTCATAATTGTAGAGGGTGCCCGTATGGATCCTGTCATCATCAAGCCTGTAACCCTGTTGTCGGTAATCAACAACAAGGCTATCCCATGGAACTATGAATGGGTGATAGTGACCTATAAGGGAAAGTAAATGAAAGAAGAAGTCAATGAGGCCCAGAGATTAACTTGTTCGGGGAGATGCTTTGCCCCGAAAGAGTTAAGGAAAGCTAAAACATCCAGAGATAATCTAGTCCTAGTAAAGAAAGCAGTGACTGAAGAAGAGGCAGAAGAGTTTCTGAGAAAAATGAAGGTACAATATTATTCCATCGTGGAGCAGTTGAGATAGACGCCTACTCATATATCCTTGCTATCATTGTTGATCCACTCAGATGAGCATCGTCAGGCCCTGATGAAAATTTTGAACGAAGCTCATGTTCCCGACAAAATTTTAGTGAACCATCTGGAAAAGATCGGCAACAAAATATTTGAGGTGAACAGGGTCACCTTCTATGATGATGAGTTGCTTGTGGAAGGTAATGAACACAACAAAGCCCTCTACCTTATGTTAAAATATGAAGATTCTGTGGTCACCACGGTGTTAGTCGACAATGGTTCCAGTGCAAACATTTGTCCTCTCTCTACTCTGAACAAGTTGAAAGTTGATGATGATAGGATTCACAAGAACAACATCTGCGTTCGAGGTTTTGATGGTGGAGGGAAAGATTTAGTTGGTGATATAATGCTTGAGTTGACAATAGGACCGGTGGAATTCACTATGGAGTTTCAGGTACTGGACGTGGTCATCTCCTACAATTTGCTATTAGGTCGACCTTGGAGTCATGCAGCCAAAGCAGTCCCATCCACTCTGCATCAGATGGTCAAGTTCGAATGGGATAGACAAGAAATCGTCATGCATGGCATGGATAATTTGTGTGCTCATAATGATTCCTCTGTCCCGTTCATTAAGGTTGAAGATGACAAAGGGCCTTGGGTCTGTCAAGTTTTTGAAACAGTGCCGGTCGAGAAGGTTCCAGAAGGGAAATGTGTTCCAACTCCAAAGATAGCCTCTGCATCAGTCATGGTGGCCTTTGAAATGCTGAAAAATGACTTCGTACCTGGTAAAGGTCTGGGTGAATCTCTGTAGGGTATCATACAGCCAGTGTCCCTCCCTGAAAATTTGGGTACGTTCGGTCTTGGATTAAACCTACAGCGGCAGATGTGAAAAGGGCCAAAAGGTTGAAACAGAAGGCGTAAGCACTCCCAAAGCCTATCCTGCGTCTCTCCAGGCCTTTTATCAAGCCCGGTGATGACAGTTCCACGTTCTGTGGTTGACATTGATGAGGAGTTAATTGAAAGGTTCTAGAGGTTGTTTGACGATGTGAACATGGTAGAAGTTGGAGAAGGTTCTAGCAAAGCGGATGTGCAATTCGTTGGGCCGAATGTAAAGCTTAACAATTGGAAGGCTACTTCTCTCCCTACCCGGAAGGAGTCTTGGTAGTTTGTTTTGTTTTCCTTTCTATCTGGGTCATTCCAGGGTTTTGACCCAGACTTTTATTTTCCGTTTGTTGATGTACAAACCCTATTATCCTTTATTTTCAATGAAATGCAATTTCCCTTTTTCATCATTCCTGATAGTTTTGTTTTTTGTTTTTCTTTTCTTCTCAGTACAATTCTTTTTATGCTGGTTTCAATGACATGACATGCATGAGGAATCTTCGGCCCAGTCTTAAAAGTCAATCTAATTCAGAAATAGTAATCCAGGAAATAGAGTGTGATGATGAATCAAAATATGATGAGGATGAGGCTTTTGAAGAGATTAGTAAAGAACTAAGTCATTTTGAGGAAAAACCCAAGCCTAATCTGAATGATACGGAAGCAATCAATCTAGGGGACCTGGATAATGTCAGAGAAACTAAGATAAGTGTCCACCTTGAACCACAAATCATGGAAAAAATAATTAAAGCATTGTTTGAGTACAAGGATATTTTTGCGTGGTCATATGATGACATGCCAGGATTGAGCACCGATTTGGTGGTCCACAAATTTCCAATTGATCCAGCATTTCCCCCCATTAACCAGAAGTTGAGAAAGTTCAAAACTGACATGAGTGTGAAGATTAAAGAAGAAGTCACAAAGCAGCTTGATGCAAAGGTAATTCGAGTCACGCGGTATCCCACGTGGTTAGGCAACATTGTGCTTATGCCAAAGAAGGATGGTAAGACTAGAGTGTGTGTTGATTACCGTGATCTCAACAAGGCAAGTCCAAAGGACAACTTCCCATTGCCAAATATCCACATTTTGATTGATATTTGTGCCAAGCATGAGATCGGGTCTTTTGTGGATTGCTATGCGGGCTATCACCGGATTTTAATGGATGAGGAAGATGCGGAAAAGATGGCATTCATCATACCATGGGGAACATATTGCTACTGGATCATGCCTTTTGGTTTGAAAAATGCTGGGGCAAATTACATGAGAGCAATGACGACCATATTCCATGACATGATACAAAAGGAGATCGAGGTTTACGTGGATGATGTGATAATAAAGTCCAGGAAGTAGTCTGACCACATCAGAGATTTGAGAAAGTTTTTCCAGAGGCTCCGCAGGTACAATCTTAAGCTCAATCCTGCAAAGTGTGCATTTGGTGTTCCATCGGGGAAATTGTTGGGATTCATAGTCAGTTGGCGGGGCATTGAATTGGATCCGTCAAAGATCAAGTCTATCCAAGAATTGCCACCACCAAAGAACAAGACCGCGGTGATGAGCTTGCTCGGGAGATTGAACTACATCAGCAGGTTTACTGCTCAACTCACGACAACTTGTGAGCCTATCTTTAAGTTGCTGAAGAAGGATGCTACGGTCAAGTGGACTGATAAATGTCAAGAAGCATTTGATAAGATAAAAGGGTACTTGTCAAACCCACCTGTGTTGGTCCCCCCAGAACCCGAGAGACCTTTGTTTCTGTATTTGACAGTCTTGGATAATTCATTTGGGTATGTGTTGGGTCAACATGACATCACTGGCCGAAAAGAGCAAGCCATCTACTATCTCAGCAAGAAGTTCACATCTTATGAGGTTAAGTATTACTCCCCTTGAAAGGACATGTTGTTTCCTGATTTGGGTAGCACAAAAGTTGAAGCATTATTTGTCATCCTACACTACTTACCTCATCTCTCGTCTGAATCCTTTGAAGTATATGTCTTAGAATACCATGGCCATAGGAAGGCTCGCAAAGTGGCAGATCTTGCTCACATAGTTTGACATTGTATATGTGTTTCGGACAGCGATGAAGGCCCAAGCTTTGGTTGATCACTTGGCCGAGAACCTGGTGGATGAAGAATATGAACCTTTGAGGACTTACTTCCCTGATGAAGAGGTAATGCATATCAACGAGGTCGAGAAGGACGAAAAACCTAGTTGGAAACCTTTCTTTGATGGGGCTGCCAACATGAAAGGTGTCGGGATAGGGGCAGTGCTTATTTATGAAATAGGGCATCGGTACCCTGTTACGGCTCAGCTTCGTTTCTATTGTACCAACAACATTGCTGAATACGAAGCATGCATTCTGGGTTTGAGGCTAGCTATAGACATGGGAATCCAGGAAGTCTTGGTCTTGGGAGATTTGGACCTTTTGGTGCACCAGATTCAAGGAGAATGGGAGGCACGGGATTTAAAACTCATACCGTATTGACAATGTCTGCATGAACTTTGTCAACAGTTTCGATCAATAGAATTCAGGCACATTCCAAGGATCCATAATAAGGTTGTCGATGCTTTGGCTACCTTGGTGTCGATGTTGCACCATCCGGACAAAGCTTATGTTGACCTTCTACATATTCAAGTTCATGATCAGCATGCCTACTGTAATGTGGTTGAGAAAGAGCTCGATGGTGAACCGTGGTTCCATGACATCAGGGAGTATCTCAGGATGGCGGTATATCCGGTACAAGCCACAGGTGATCAAAAGAGAACAATTCGGCGGCTGGCTAGTGGAATTTTCTTGAGTGGGGGAGTCTTGTACAAAAGAACTCCAGATCTTGGGCTGCTAAGGTGTGTCGATGCAAAGCAAGCAACGATTATCATGACCGAGGTACATTCCGAAGTTTATGGGCCCATATGAGTGGATATGTTTTGGCAAAGAAAATTCTCTAAGTAGGTTATTATTGGCTTACCATGGAGCGAGATTGCATCAGTTTTGTGCGCAAGTGTCATCAATGCCATGTATATGGAGATTTGATTCATTCTCCACCATCTGAGTTGCACACAATGTCCGCACCATGGCCCTTTGTTGCTTGGGGTATGGATGTCAGCGGACCAATTGAGCCAACAACATCCAATGGACACAGGTTCATTCTGGTGGACATTGACTATTTCACTAAGTGGGTTGAAGCTAAAACTTTCATATCTGTGACCAAGAAGGCAGTGGTTAATTTTGTTCATTCAAATATCATTTGTCGGTTCGGAATCCCAAAGGTGATCATCACAGATAATGGTGCTAATCTTAACAGTCATTTGATGAAAGAAGTCTGTCAACAGTTTAAGATTACGCATCGCAATTCCACCCCATACTGCCCCAAGGCGAATGGAGCAGTTGAGGCAGCCAACAAGAATATAAAGAAGATACTTCGGAAAATAGTACAAGGGTCCAGGCAATGGCATGAGAAGTTGCCTTTTGCTTTGCTAGGTTATCGCACTACTGTTCGTACTTTAGTAGGTGCAACTCCTTATTTGTTGGTATATGGCACTGAGGCAGTGATACCCGCAAAAGTTGAAGTCCCATCCCTTCGGATTGTTGCTGAGGCCGAAATTGATAATGATGAGTGGGTCAAAACCCGCTTGGAGCAATTGAGTTTGATTGATGAGAAAAGATTGGCAGCAACGTGTCATGGCCAATTGTATCAAAAGAGAATGGCAAGAGCATACAACAAGAAGGTGCATCCACGGAAATTTGAAGTGGGTCAACAAGTATTGAAATGCATCCTTCCACTTCAGGCTAAAGCGAAAGGCAAGTTCGCCCCAAATTGGCAAGGGCTGTTTATCGTAATGAGAGTGTTGTCCAATGGTACTTTGTATTTGACAGATATAGAAGGCAAATGTGTAGATATGACTATCAATTCTGATACAGTCAAAAGATATTATGTATGATTTATTTGGTTTAAATTGTGTTTGTTTGTACTTGGCATATTTTGAACATTGGAATGACGAAGACATTTTATTTTGGTATCTAAACACTTTACCCTTTGTTACCTTTTTGAGCCTTATTTATTGCCTTTCATACCACTCTTTTGGAATCAGTAGCAAAATTCAGAAACATGAATGCACAAGGTAATTAAAAAAAAGAGGAGAAGAAGATAAGAGAGAAGAAAAGAATGAAAAAAAAGAAAAAAAAAAGAAAAGAAAAAAAAAGAAAAGAGAAAAGAGAGAAAGAAAAGAAAAGAAAAGGGAAAAATCACAACAACAAAGTAATTCCCATGCCATGAACCGCGTTCGACCTGATTCCTTTTAAGGATACGTAGGCAGCCTCACAGTTCGGTCCCATCAAAATAAAAATTCAAAAGTCCCCAAGCAAAGAAACTGGGGCAGAAGTTGTGTTTGTTCTGAGAAATCTGATTCCAAAAGCTGTAATTCTAAACCCATTTAAGTTGTTTTGAGCCTTTGTGATATCCTTTCTTTCTAACCCTATCCAAAAGTCCACATTACAGTCCAAAGAAAGACCTTCTAATCAGTCTTCGAGAGATGCCAAGTCGGGCAGGTAAAGGTGATTCATATCAGGGGCAACACTCTTGTCTAAGTAGGAAAAATGAAAAATGAGAGAGTCTTATTGGTGAAAACTCTCACGGGCACCGTAAGGCGATGGGGAGCTGAGATAATTTTTTTTTAAAAAAATGAGAGATTCTTATTGGTGAAAACCCTCGTGGGCACCGTAAGGTGACGGTGAGTTGAGAGATGAACAAATGAGAGAGGTTTGTTGGTGAAAACTCTTCAGGGCACCGCGAGCCGAACAAGGTCAGTGATTTGTCAAAGAAATTGGGTTATGGAAATCCCAGGGCATAAAGTATGGCAACTGAAAGGTGATTGGTTGAATAGGCTGGGCTGATTAATCCGAAATACATGTCATGATTATTGGTGCCAGCTGTTCCACTCAGATAAGTCTCTTTACCTTTCTCCCTCAAACAGTCATCCAGTTTGGATTTTCTTCTTTATTCCTAACCTTTGAAGTCATTGCATTTCATTTCCTTTGGGTTTATTTCTCTAAAGTTTTTCCAATATCAGCGTTGTTTAAGCAAGTAAGAAAGGATTTCAAAGCTTACTACCAACTTCCAAATTGCAAAGCAAAGTGCGGCCAGAGCATACCAGGAATAGCATGACGCAAAAGTTGAAAGAATAAGGTGTTAATGAAAGTTCAAACGAACGAATGGTTTGTGAATTTTGTGGAAGATACAGAGGTTCAAATGGAAGGACGGAAATGTAAAATGACGGTTTGTGTGTAGAACATTCGGGTCATTCAGGGTCTTGTGGTTGAAATTCAGTCAGAAAGGCAAACAATTCGTGGCCAGTTCAAGGCGTACAGTCGAAGCAAAGCACGATAACGAAAGGGCCACAAACTAACCACCACATTTTTAAACTGACAAGATTTTCCTTGATTAAAACAGGGGCAAAATTTTTTGTATTTGTTTTGGAGAAACCCTCCGTAAGGAAAGCAAGTGCCGGACAGGTTCGACCATAAATTTTCAGGACCCGCCTGGATAATGGGATTTAATTTGAAGTTTTCAGGACCCTCCTGGATAATGGGACCTAGTTAAAATTCAAAACATTCATGAGTAACAAGATCTAGCATAAGCTCTACCTCGAGGAAATATAAGTTGGTTTTGAAGTTTTCACTCTTAAGATGATATGTGATTTTAGTCTTCAGGACCCTCCTGAATAATGAGACTTAGTTTTAAGACCTCCATTAGATGATGAGATTTAGCATAAGTCCTACCTTTAGGAAATATAATTTAGCTTTAAAGTTGTCATTCTTAAGATGATGTTTGATTTTAATTTTCAGTACCCTCCTGGATAATAGGATCTAGCTTTTGAATTCTTAGAGATATTGGGTAACATGATTCAATTAACACTCACAGATGTGCTCAGCTACCAAACTGGGGCAGAAAATTTTCTTTGTTTTGTCTATTTTGTTGTAATCAGGCACCCACCTGGAGAAACAAGGGAGGACAGTTCAAAGGAAAAGCAGTTTCAAGAAAGGGACAATGCAAGTTTCAGCAATCAGGCACCCACCTGCAGAACAAAGGGAAAACAAATCAAGTTCCGAGGAAAAGTAGTTAGAGTTTTGGCAATCAGAGACCCACTTGGAGAGCAAGAGAGTACGGTTAGAGTTTTGGTAATCAGGAACCCACCTGGAAAACAAAGGGAAAGCAAATCAAGTGTTGGTAATGAGGAGTCCACCTAGAGAACAAAGGGAAAAGCAATTCAAGCACTGGTAATCAGGAGCCCACCCGGAGAATAAAGGGAAAGCAATTCAAATGTTGGTAATCAGGAGCCCACCTGGAGAATAAAGGGAAAGCAATTCAAGTGTTGGTAATGAGGAGCCCACCTGGAGAACAAAGGGAAAGCAATTCAAGCATTGGTAATCAGGAGCCCACCTAGTAAATAAAGAGAAAGCAATTCAAGCGTTGGTAATCAGGAACCCACCTGGAGAACAAAGGGAAAGCAATTCAAGTGTTGGTAATCAGGAGCCCACCTGGAGAACAAAGGGAAACAGTTCAAGTTTCGAGAAAAACCAGTGCAATTGGTGGTAATCAGGAACCCACCTGGAGAACAAAGGGAAAGCAATTCAGGTGTTGGTAATCAGGAACCCACTTGGAAAATAAAGGGAAAGCAATTCAAGTGTTGGTAATCAGGAGCCCACCTGGAGAACAAAAGGAAAGCAATTCAAGTATTGTTAATCAGGAACCCACCTGAAGAATAAAGGGGAAGCAACTCAAGTGTTGGTAATCAGGAGCCCACCTGAAGAACAAAGGGAAAAACAATTCAAGCGTTGGTAATCAGGAGCCCACCTGGAGAACAAAGGGAAAGCAATTCAAGTGTTGGTAATCAGGAGCCCACTTGGAGAACAAAGGGAAAAGCAATTCAAGCGTTGGTAATCAGGAGCCCACCTGGAGAACAAAAGGAAGCAGTTCAAGTTTCGAGGAAAACTAGTGCAAATGGTGATAATCAGGAACCCACCAGGAGAACAAAGGGAAAACAACAATGTTCAAAGGAAGATGGTTCAAGTTCAGCAATCAGGTGCCCACTTGGAGAACAAAGGGAAAGCACCTCAGAATACAATTCCAGTCAGTAACAAAGGAATTTCACCTGGAGAGTACAAGTCAACAAAGCAACAGAAACTGCACGACCAAGTTTGAAGATATAGATAGGATTCTTCTAATTCATAGATCATAGTTTAGTCTAGCTTCTTTTATTTTGTCTTGGTGTAATAAGGAGCCCACCTGGAGAATAAAGGGAAAGCAATTCAAGTGTTGGTAATGAGGAGCCCACCTGGAGAACAAAGGGAAAACAATTCAAGCATTGGTAATCAGGAGCCCACCTAGTAAACAAAGGGAAAGCAATTCAAGCGTTGGTAATCAGGAACCCACCTGGAGAACAAAGGGAAAGCAATTCAAGTATTGGTAATCAGGAGCCCACCTGGAGAACAAAGGGAAACAGTTCAAGTTTTGAGAAGAACCAGTGCAATTGGTGGTAATCAGGAACCCACCTGGAGAACAAAGGGAAAGCAATTCAGGTGTTGGTAATCAGGAACCCACTTGGAAAATAAAGGGAAAGCAATTCAAGTGTTGGTAATCAGGAGCCCACCTGGAAAACAAAAGGAAAGCAATTCAAGTATTGTTAATCAGGAACCCACCTGAAGAACAAAGGGGAAGCAACTCAAGTGTTGGTAATCAGTAGCCCACCTGAAGAACAAAGGGAAAAGCAATTCAAGCGTTGGTAATCAGGAGCCCACCTGGAGAACAAAGGGAAAGCAATTCAAGTGTTGGTAATCAGGAGCCCACTTGGAGAACAAAGGGAAAAGCAATTCAAGCATTGGTAATCAGGAGCCCACCTGGAGAACAAAAGGAAGCAGTTCAAGTTTCGAGGAAAACCAGTGCAAATGGTGATAATCAGGAACCCACCAGGAGAACAAAGGGAAAACAACAATGTTCAAAGGAAGATGGTTCAAGTTCAGCAATCAGGTGCCCACCTGGAGAACAAAGGGAAAGCACCTCAGAATACAATTCCAGTCAGCAACAAAGGAATTTCACCTGGAGAGTACAAGTCAACAAAGCAACAGAAACTGCATGACCAAGTTTGAAGATATAGATAGGATTCTTCTAATTCATAGATCATAGTTTAGTCTAGCTTCTTTTATTTTGTCTTGGTGTAATAAGGAGTTCAGCAAGCAATGGCAGCAACAGCACTAGTGAAATCGCAGCTTCCTAGTAGACCCAGCTACCGAAACTTCTCGAACTACACTTATCTGATTCCTTTATATCCAAAAATATGTAGGCAACCTCAGAAGCAGGTGTCACACCTCCTTTTTCGCCTACACCCGTAAGGGCGTAAATGAGTTTTTTCCAATTAAAGGACAATCAGAACGTGATTTAATTATTAATTATTTAGAGTCGCCACTTGGGAGATTAATGGTGTCCCAAGTCACCGGTTAAATCCCGAACCGAGGAAATTTATGACTCTGTTAACAGTCTGCGAACCAGAAATCCGAGTAAGGAATTCTGTTAACCCGGGAGAAGGTGTTAGGCATTCCCGAGCTCCGTGGTTCTAGAACGGTCGCCTAATTGTTGTATTTGATTTTATCTGATTTTAATACACGTTCTAGCTTATGTTTTTTTTAATTTTAAATCGATTTTATTATTATTATTATTTAATAAGAATTGCAACGCCGTGAAAACGCGTTTCGAACCACGTCGCAATCAATGCACCCGTGGTTATCAACACATTTCGACTACGTTGAGATTTGGATTTGGGTCGCATCAATGCGCACCCGAGTTTAAGAAGGTAATTTAATTAAAATCGCGCTTAACGTAATATTATTCTGGGAAAGGCCGTTGAAATTCGCCAAACGGCCCGTCCAAATTCTAATCAATTTTAATAACCAATTATTGAGGACCCGCATTTATTTTGATTCGGTGAGGCCCATCTCAACATTTATTTAAGGTCAGTCCTAAGATGACTATGGTTTTCCTTTTTGTTTCATCTCTAAAAGATAAAAATCCTACTTACTTAATATTGTGGAGATCGGGCCTCAAATTTAAGTTTGGGTCCAAACAAAAGGGAGTACCTTTTAGCTTGGACCCGCTACCTAACTCAAAGCCCACAACTACCCTTTTTATTAATAACGAATCAACTCCCATTTCACCTCTGGGCCTGAATGCCTTTAATTGGCCAACATTGGCCCAGTCCTTTAGTTCCAATTTACGTGAATCGAAATCCAATCAATGTTCACAAAGCAACGAAGATAGAGAAGCTGATGATTATTTTAAACTTGAGTGACGGTATACTTTAAACAATCGTGCAATTTGATAAACGATTTACTACTCAACACTGGTCGCGAACCTAATTTCGTAATCATTCCCACATTAGCTAAAAATCCACCCTATTCTAGTTACCTACTGATTTCAATATTATTTACACGAAACTAAACATGCTTCATGCAATGACTAGGATCATTTTTGAAAAGAAAATCCAACACTGCAGGTTAAAATGCAAACAATCACTAATTACCAATTCCCGTTAATTACAGATCCATGAAGGTCTCATCACAAGAAATCAACTCCAATTTACATGGATTATCCTATCACCCTCACAGGAAGCTAAATTCACTCAGTACTCTATAGATAAAGCTTCACATGAAGAAAGTTTATAGTCCATAAACTACAGTTAGTATCATATAACACAGTCCAATTCCAATCACGTTTAACTATACTAAACAATTAACTAAATCATATTAAATCATACACAGGAATACTTAAACATAACAGAAGGAGATTTATAACAGAAACTGCAGCTTCATTTCCCATCAGGAGAATTATATTGAGACAGACTTGGGGTATGTACCTGGATAAAGGAAAATATGAGAAGAAAAGAAGTCAACTACTTTGAACAGCAACAGCAACACAACTCAGTAGTATAGCATCACAGAACAGGCCAGGAAATGATTTTGAAAAACCAGAAATACAAGCAGACTCAACAGATCAATTCAACACACACTTGAAATGCACTCCTAGCCCTCACAGCTGAACATAGATGCCTTTGCAATCCTGCTGGACCTAAAACCCAACTGAAATCCAAACTAATAGGCCCCAAGTTCACCTAAATCAGTTGTTGATCACTTTTGAACACTTTTAAAAATAGAACCTCGAGCTGGAATGAAGAATGCCCAAGGAAGGGCTGAGAATCATTAACACTAGTAATGAAACAGTAAAACTGTTTTTGATTTTTTCATTTTTTGATGTTTTATTTTTTAAGTACTGGAATTGAAATGCTAGCAGAAATTGAAAGCAGGGAGGAGAGCTTTTGGTGGAGATTTTTTAGCTGAAAGTTCCAGTCCTTCCTCAAGGCACTTGATGCCCTTTTATAGGTGATACAAGAGGGTTAATCAGATTTTGGGTTTTCTTTTTAGTCTCTCCCCTATTTTCAGTTTAGTCCTCTTATTTCTAACTTGTTACTCAAGTAAGCACCCCTATTGTGCTGAAATGTGCACTAAAATCCTATTCTAGAAGGCCCTAGGGTATTCTTTTACCCATGCAATACCTATACTGCCCTTTCATTACTTTGAAATTACTATTCCTATCAGAATTACCCTTTTCCATGCCCAAATTACCCCTGAAAGCTTCTCAAAGTTACTGAGTCTACCCACATTTTCAACAGCTATAACTAATCCCCTAAATTAATCCAAAACTAACTAGGACTGATTAATTAGAACTCAGAAATTAACTAATCATACTAACCAATCCCAATTGTTCAATCACACTAACTCAATCAAACTAGGAAAAACCAGAGGCCATGGTCAATCAAAGCAAAGCTTAAGCTACTTATCAATATTAAATGAAATTAAACTAACACTTAACCAATAAGCTCACAATCGACCATTCAAACATCAAATTCAGAACTAACAGAAATTGATAGAACTATACTAATACGCAACAATAAATTGTAAAATTAACAGAACACTTAATGAAATCAAGACTGTAACTAAAACTTCAACCATGCAAGTAGAAAGAAACAGGAAAACTCACTGAAGCACGAGAAACTCCGGCCAGTCACTGACGTGCGAATCCTTTCCGATTTTTGACACGCAACATCCCTAACCATGTGTTCTTACAAGAGAACACATGGTTAAGGATATTACGGTTCGAAATCATAAAGATTTTGGTTTAGGGTTTTGGTCATAAATTCTTAGATCTAAAATTCGAGCCGCTTCACAAAGATTTGAAGGAAAATAATCATGGATTTGGGTTGAGGGAAGTCCGGGGATTGTGTGGTGTGATTTTGGGCTGGTTTGGATAAACTTGCGATCTGACTGGAAACTTCAATCGAAGATTCGACGAGCTCCGACAAGATTCTAGAGAAACCAATAACGAGAGTAGAAAGAGGAGTTCATGGGGAATCTATGGTGTTAATCTGGGTTTGAACAGTGTAAGTGGCGTTCACCGCCGGCGAGGGATTTAGGGGCCGCGCAGATTAGGGTTCATGAAGATGAGAGGTAGGGTGAGGAAGGTGAGAGACCGGGGTGGGGGGGGAGGTAATGTTTCGGACATATATATATTAAGGTGTGAGGCTTCCTGGCCGTTAGATCATGGCACCTCGACGACTTGGATTAATCGACGCCAAACGACGTCGTTTTGAATCTAACGCCTTGGACCGGAGGGTTTCGGGCTGCTTGGGTGTGATTGGGCTGGGATCCGTTTGGGCTGGGGGAGTTAAGAACGAAATTGGCCCAACTTTTGGGTCTTTAAGACCAACTCCTTTTAATTTCCTTTTATTTTTCTAATTTTCCTCTTTCTTTTTCTTTGTTTTCATTTGTCTTTTTTTTTTGATTTTATAAAATTGCAAAAATAAAGTCCTAATATATAAACTAATTAATGCCTAAGATTGTTTAAAACTATTTCATGACAAATTCATAGTAAAAATCATAAAATGCAAAAGTGAACTAATTTTTGTGATTTTCATGTTTTGTTCTAAACAAATTAACCCTTAATTGATACTAAAAATATAAAACTAAAACCTAAATGCAACATGCATATTTTTGTATTTTATATAAATTAACATGCGTAAATAAAATGCGACAATTTATCAAAAATGACACCGAAATGCACAAAATTGTAAAAATAAAGAAAAAATTATTTTGTTGGAATTTTTTGGGAATTATTCATATATAGTGCAAAAATCACGTGCTCACAGCTGCCCCTCTTTGCTCGGAAACATGAAAGGTTTTCGGGCAAAGACAAGTGAGCAAATACGAGCGATTTTTGCTCGTTCAAACATTCTGTTGTGAAGCATTGTTGAAAAGTTTGACCGCATCCTGCCTCAGAGGTTGCCTACATATCCTGAGCTAAACAGGAATCAGATCAGTGTAGTTCGGGAATGTCTGGTAGCTGGGACTACCAGGAACTGTGATTTCACTGCGCTTGTTGCTGTTACTACTTGCTGACCTCCCTTATTACACCACGTCAAAGATAAAAGAAGCTAAACTAATTATGCTCTATGAATTACAAAAATCCTATCTAAATTCTTCAAACTTGCTCTTGTACTTCCTTGCTGCCATGTTGTCTTGTGTTTCCTTGTTGCCTCATTGTCTTGTGCTTTCTCGATAAAATTCCCTGTTGCTATTCCCCTGGTGAATTGAGATATTATTCCCTCTCTCCAAACTGCTGAACTTGAATAAACTCGAATTCGCATGTATTCCTCTGTTATCCAGGCGGGCTCCTGACCGCTGAACTTAAAATTAAAACTACTCCTCTATTATCCAAGCGGACTCCTGACTTCGACTGCTTAAAAATATTTAACACCTCCATTCTCCAGGCGGGCTCCTGACTTCGACTGCTTATAATATTTAACACCTCCATTCTCTAGGCAGGCTCCTGACTGCTGAACTTAAAATTGAAACTCCTCCTCTATTATCCAGGCGGGCTCTTGACTTCAACTGCTTAAAATATTTAACACCTCCATTCTCCAGGCGGGCTCCTGACTGCTGAACTTAAAATTGAAACTACTCCTCTATTATCCAGGCGGGCTCCTGATTGCTAAAATTAAATTGTATGTCTCTATTCTCCAGGCGGACTCCTGATTTCTGAATTTTGAATTCTGTACCTTTGTTCTTCAGGCGGGTTCCTGACTTCAAAATAAACAAAGATATTGATGGGAAGTTAAAAACTTGAATTGTGTCACCTCCGTTCTTTAGGCGGGCTCCTGACTGCTTAAACTTTGAATGGTATGTCTCTATTCTTCAGGCGGACTCCTGATTTCTGAATTTGAAATTGAATGTATTCCTCTGTTATCCATTCGGGCTCCTGACTGCTCCAAACAATTATGAACCTAAGGTGTTACTTCTCACTGTACCAAGGTATCTTACCCGGGTATATGAATTACGTCCTATTATCCAGGAAGGTCCTGACAACTTGCATTTATTCTAATCATGCAAACTTTGCAACCAAATTATATTCCCCTATGCTATTCAGGATTATCTTGTATTTAATCAAACCGCACTTTGCGATCAAACCTGATTACTGCTTGTTTTTCTTTCCTGGAGACTTCCTCCTCAACGGCTAACTTTTCTGCCCCTGTTTCAATCAAAGAAAATTTCGTCAGTTTAGAACGGTGGTTAGTTAATGGCATTCTTGCTGAAAAATCCTTCCACTGCCTTGCTTTGTGTTGACTGCCTTCCACGCACTGACCCTGAACCGCTTAACTTTCTGGCCAACTTTTAAATTTCCCAACATCTGGCGACCTAAATGTTTTACACCCATGCTGTTATTCACTTTCTGACCTTTTGTTTGAGCTTTTGCCTTTCCCACGACATTCCCCAATAATTTCACTGACGAAACTTCCGTTAATTCCCTGTATTCCACTTGTCATCAAGTTGTTTTTGACATGCTCTGACCACGTTGTGCTTTACAATTCTGGAAGATGGTAGTGAGCTTTGAAGTCCTTTCTGCTTGTGTTGACCAAAACTAGTACTGAAACATCTCAGCTAGATAAAACCCTCAAAAGAAAATGAAATGCGATGATTTTTGAGTTAAGGATAAGAAGAATCCAAAACCAGATGGCTGTTTTAAAAAGAGAAGGCAAAGAAACTTATCTAAGCGAGACAGCTGGTACCAATGGTTATGACATGCATTTTGGATTAATCGGCCCAATCTGTCCAAATAACCAGCTTTCAATTGCCATACTTTGTTGCCCAAAACTTCTATCAATTGTTTGAATTACCCAGACCTTACCCTTGCTTTCCTGCGGTACCTCGAAACATTTTTCCACCCACAGACCTTTGCCATTTAACCGTTTTTCAACTCACTTTCGCCTCAAGGTGCCCGCGAGGGTTTTCACCAATAAGACTCTCTCATTTATTTTCTCTCAGCTCCCGTCGCCTTACGGTGCCCGTGAGGGTTTTCACCCATAAGACTCTCTCATTTTTATCTTTTGTTCTTCTTGCTTGAACCAGAGTGTTGCCACTGCCACGAATTACCGTTACCTGCTCGATTTGGCGTTTCCTAAAAATTGATCAGAAGGTCTTTCTTTGGACCATAATGTAGGCTTTTGGATTGGGTTAGAAAGAAAGGTATAAAAGGCTCAAACAATTCAAACGGGTTTAAGTTACAACTTTTGGAATCCAATTTTCACAACAATCACAAATTCTGCCCCAGTTTCTTGCTTGGAGATTTTTGGATTTCTATTTTGGTATGACTGAACCTCGGAGTAAGGCTGCCTACGTACCCTTTCGGGATCAAGTCAAACGTAGTTCACTGTATCATAATTAACTTTTGTTGTTGTGTTTTTCTTTCTTTCCTTTTTTTTCTTCTTTTTTTTCTTTTCTTCTTCTTTCTTTTTCCTTTTCTTTTCTTTCTTTTTCTTTTCCTTTGTTTTTCTCATCTTTCTTTTCTTTTGCTTTTCTTTCTTTTTCTTTTCTTCTTCTTTATTTTTCTTTTCTTTTCTTTCTTTTTCTTTTCCTTTGTTTTTATCTTCTTTCTTTTCCTTTTGCTTTTCTTTCTTTTTCTTTTCCTTTGTTTTTCTCTTCTTTCTTTTATGTTCGGCACCTATGTTCCTTGATAGTGCCATTGATTCCGAAAGAGGGGTGTGAAAAATAAGTAAGGCTCAAAGGGGATGACAAGGGATAAAAGTGTTTGGATAGCAAGACAAAACGCCTTCATCATTTCAATCTTTAAGATATGCCAAATACAAACAGATACATTCAGAACTAAAGAAATCATACATAATATCTCTTGACCGCATTGGAATTGATGGCCATTTCTATACATTTTCCTTTCACATCTGTCAAATAAAATGCTCCGTTAGACAACACTCTGGTTACCACAAATGGTCCCTGCCAGTTTGGGGCAAATTTTCCTTTTGCTTCAGCCCAATGAAGCAAAATCCGCCTCAGTAATAACTGTCCGACTTCAAATTTCCTTGGACGCACTTTCTTGTTGTATGCTCTTGCCATTCTTTGTTGGTACAGTTGCCCATGACACACTGATGCCAATCTCTTTTCATCAATCAAACTCAACTGCTCAAGATGGCTTTTCACCCATTCATCATTATTGATTTCAGCCTCTGCAACAATTCGCAGAGACGGGATTTCCACCTCTGCGGGTATTACTGCCTCGGTGCCATACACCAATGAATAAGGAGTCGCCCCCACCGAGGTACGAACGGTGGTGCGATATCCTAACAATGCAAAAGGTAATTTCTCATGCCACTGTCTAGATCCTTCAACCATCTTTCGGAGTATTTCTTTGTATTCTTATTGGCTACTTCAACCGCACCATTTGCCTTGGGACGGTATGGAGTGGAATGCCTATGGGTAACCTTAAACTGCTCACATGTCTCCTTCATCAAATGACTATTAAGATTAGCCCCATTATCCGTGATGATTACCTTTGGAATCCCAAACCGACAGATGATATTTGAATGCACGAAGTCGACTACAGCTTTCTTAGTCACAGACTTGAACGTCTTAGCTTCCACCCATTTGGTAAAATAGTCTATAGCTACCAAAATAAACCTATGCCCATTTGACGCTGCTGGATCAATTGGCCCAATAACATCCATGGCCCACACAACAAAAGGCCATGGTACGGACATCGTATGTAGTTCTGATGGTGGAGAGTGAATCAAATCTCCATGAACTTGGCACTGATGGCACTTACGCACAAAACTGATACAATCCCGCTCTATCGTGATCCAATAATAACCTGCTCGGAGAATCTTTTTTGCTAGAACGTACCCACTCATATGCGGTCCACAAACTCCGAAATGTACCTCAGTCATGATAGATGTGGCCTGTTTTGCATCCATGTATCTCAACAACCCGAGGTCTGAAGTTCTTTTGTACAACACTCCTCCACTAAAGAAAAACCCGCTTGCCAATCGCCGAATTGTTCTTTTCTGATCACCTGTGGCCTGTATCGGATATACTCCCGCCTAATGTACTCTTTGATATCATGGAACCACGACTCGCCATCAATTTCCTCTTCTATCATATTACAGTAAGCATGCTGATCACGGACCTAAATCTGCAATGGATCAACATAAGCCTTATCTGGATGATGCAACATCGACGCCAAAGTAGACAAAGCGTCGGCAACCTCATTATGAATCCTTGGAATGTGCCTGAATTCTATGGCCTGAAAACGTTGACAAAGCTCATGCAGACACTGCCGATACGGTATAAGCTTCAAGTCCCGTATTTCCCATTCTCCTTGAATCTGGTGTACCAGTAGGTCCGAGTCACCCATGACCAAGACTTCCCGTACACCCATATCCACAGCTAATCTCAATCCCAATATACATGCCTCATATTCTGCCATATTGTTCGTACAGTAGAAACGAAGCCGAGCTGTAACAGGGTAATGCTGACCTATTTCAGAAATAAGTACCGCTCCTATTCCCGCGCCTTTCATATTTGCAACCCCATCAAAGAAAAGTTTCCATCCTGGCTTCTCCGCTTGTTCCAGTTCATCAATGTGCATCACCTCTTCATCAGGGAAATAAGTTTTCAAAGGTTCATAATCTTCATCTACGGGATTCTCAGCCAAATGATCGGCTAGTGCCTGTGCTTTCATTGTAGTCCGTGTCACATAGAAAATGTCGAACTCTATAAGAAGAATCTGCCACTTTGCAAGCCTCCCTGTGGGCATGGGTTTCTAAAAAATATACTTCAACGGGTCCAAGCGAGATATGAGGTAAGTAGTGTAGGATGACAAATAATGTTTCAACTTCTGTGCCACCCAAGTTAGAGCGCAACATGTCCTTTCCAGATGAGTATACTTAACTTCGTAAGATATGAACTTCTTGCTGAGATAGTAGATAACCTGCTCCTTTCTACCCGTAACATCGTGCTGCCCCAGTACACAACCGAATGCATTATCCAAAACTGTCAGATATAGAATTAAGGGCCTCCCTGGTTCTGGTGGGACCAACACGGGTGGGTTCGACAAATACCCCTTTATCTTATCAAAAGTCTCCTGACATTCATCCGTCCATTTAACCGCAGCGTCTTTCTTCAACAATTTGAAAATCGGCTCACAAGTTGTCGTGAGCTGAGCAATGAACCTGCTGATATAGTTCAATCTTCCCAACAAACTCATCACCTCGGTTTTGTTTCTTGGAGGTGGCAGTTCCTGAATAGCTTTGATCTTCGACGGGTCTAATTCAATACCCCGCCGACTGACTATAAACCCCAGCAACTTCCCAGATGGCACCCCGAAAGCACATTTTGCAGGATTGAGCTTAAGATTGTACCTGCGAAGCCTTTGAAAGAACTTTCTCAAATCTCTGACATGGTCAGATTGCTGTCTAGATTTCACGATCACATCATCCACATACACCTCGATTTCTTTGTGTATCATATCATGGAATATAGTTGTCATGGCCCTCATATAAGTTGCCCCAGCGTTTTTCAAACCAAACGGCATGACCCGATAACAATACGTTCCCCACGGCATGATGAATGCCGTCTTTTATGCATCTTCCTCGTCCATTAGAATCTGATAATAACCCGCATAACAATCCACAAAAGAGCCAATATCATGTTTGGCACAATTGTCAATCAGTATATGGATGTTGGGTAGTGGGAAATTGTCTTTTGGACTTGCCTTGTTAAGATCCCGATAATCGACACATACCCTGGTCTTGCCATCTTTCTTCGGCACAGACACAACATTAGCTAACCAAGTGGGGTACCGCGTAACCTAAATTACCTTTGCCTCAAACTGCTTGGTAATCTCTTCTTTGATCTTCACACTTATGTCCGTTTTGAATTTTCTCAACTTCTGCTTGACAGGGAGGAGTGCCGGATCAGTGGGTAATTTATGAACCACCAAATCGGTGCTTAGACCTGGCATATCATCATATGACCATGCAAAAACATCTTTGTACTCATGCAGTACTTTAATTATCTCCTCCTTGAGTTGTGGCTCCAGATGAACACTTACTTTAGTTTCTCGCACATTGTCTTGGTCCCCTAGATTAACTGCTTCTGTGTCATTTAGGTTAGGTTTGGGTTTTTCTTCAAAATGACTTAACTCTTTACTAATTTCCTCATAAGCTTCATCGTTGTTACAATCCACCCCATCATCACACTCGATTTTTTGTATTATTACTTCCGAGCTAGATTGGCTTTTAAAACTGGGCCGAAGACTCCTCATGCATGTCATATCATTGATATCAACATAAAAAGAACTGTACAAAAGAAAAGAAAAATGGAAATAAAATTAGGAACGAAGAAAATTGCATTTCATTGAATGTAAAGATAACAAGGTTTTAACTCATCCAAACGGACGGAATATAGCAACTGGATTACAAACCCTGGAATAATCCAGGTGATAAAAGGAAAACAAAACCCACTACCACGACTCCCTCCGAATTGGAAGAGGAGTAGCGTCCCAATTGTTGATATTAGCATGTGGTCCGATGTACTGTATATCTGCTCCGCTTGACCTTTCCCCGGCCTCAACCATGTTCACTTCAGCAAATACTCTCTCGAACACCTTATCCAAGTTCCCCTCTGCCCCAATCAGTGAACCTGACACCTTTGCCAATGACTGTTTCTTGCTACCCGGCCTGACGAAGGACCTGGACAAGCGTGGAATTGGTTTGGGAAGAACCCAAGCTTTCTTTTTCAATTTACGGGCCCTTCTAACATCTGACGCTGTTGGTTTGAACCCCAATCCGAAGGTGTCCAGATTTTTGGGCAGGGAAACGGGTTGAATAATGCCCTGAAGTTCAGCCCCCAGACCTTTCCCTGGCACGAACCCGTTACTCAGCATTTCTGATACTACCATGACGGTCGCAGCTTCCACCCTAGGACATGGAATGCTTTTACCCTCGGGCACTCTGCTCACCGGGACCGCGTCGAAGACCTGATAAACCCATGGTCCCTTATCATCTTTAGTTTCTATAAAGGGCACAATGGCATCATTCATGGCGCATGTGGGATCTTCCCCGTATAACACAATTTCTTGTCTGTCCCTCTCGAACTTGACCATTTGGTGCAACGTGGAAGGCATGGCTTTGGCCGCGTGAATCAATGGTCAACCCAACAAAAGATTGTAAGATACTGCAGCATCCAACACCTGAAATTCCATAGTGAACTCAACTGGGCCAATAGTCAATTCGAGTACAATATCCCCTACTGTGTTTGTTCCCCCTCCATCGAACCCTCGAACACAAATGCTATTTTTACGGATTTTATCATCATCAATCTTCAATTTGTTCAATGTGGACAATGTGCAAATATTACCACTCGACCCGTTATCGATCAGTGCCCGAGTAACCATTGAACCTTCACACTTGACCGTCAAATAGAGAGCTTTATTGTGTTCTATGCCTTCCACAGGCAATTCATCATCAGAAAATGCTACCCTGTTCACTTCAAAGATCTTGTTGGCAATTGTCTCCAAATGGTTCACTTAAATTTTGTCGGGCACATGAGCTTCATTCAATATCTTCATCAAAGCTCGGCAATGCTCGTCAGAATGAATCAATAATGACAACAACGAGATTTGGGCCGATGTTTTTCTCAGTTGTTCAACAATGGAATAATCTTGCACTTTCATCTTTTTCAGAAACTCTTCTGCCTCTTCTTCCATCATAGCTTTTTTGATTAGCACTGGACTGTCTTTAGCGCCATTAGCCTTTCTCAACTCTTCGGGAGCAAAACAACGTCCCGACCGAGTTAGTCCTTGTGCTTCACAACTCTCTTCCTCAATTTCCTTTCCTTTGTATGTCACCACTACCTTGTCATATTTCCACGGTACGGCTTTGCTATCAACCACGGGTAATTGGACTACCGGTTTTATGACAACTGGTTCTACGTAGGCCCCTTTCACAACAACCACAGGTGCAGATGATGACCCTGGTACCACTAACTTGACTGGCTCTGGCTTTTTTGCAGCAACAAATGGTCCTTTTCCCATTACCAACACTGGCTTATCTTTTATTGCTTTTAACTGAACCACTGGCCTTGCGCTAACTGTCTTTTCTTTGACCTTGGCTTCCGTAGAATGAATCACCATAACCACCTGCGAGGGTTTTTTAGGCTCTGTCCCCTTATGTATCAGTTCGATAATATTGGCTTCATAATGCGCTGGCAACGGATTTTGATTGATGTTTGGGGCCTCTGGAGCCTGTACTTCAATACGACGATTATCAATGAGCTCTTGTATCGCGTTTTTCAACTTCCAACATTTTTCAGTATCATGCCCCGGCATCCTTGAGCAATATTCGCAACTAACAGAATGGTCCAGGTTTCTGGGAAGGGGTTTGGTGCTTTGGACTCAATTGGGGTCAACATTCCCAACTGTTTCAATCTATGAAAGAGATCAGTGTAAGATTCTCCCAGCGGAGTAAGTGTTTTTCTGTTTGGGGCCTTATCACTTCTAAAAGCTTGGTTTGGGCGGAAGCTGGTTCCTGGTCTGTTTGCCCTGGGAGGTGGATAGGTGTTTTGTGGGGGTGGATGCGTGTTTTGGGGATTTGGTGTGCGCCATTGCGAGTGCACCGGAGGCTGAGTGTAGGTCTGGGCGTGGTGGATAGAAAAGTGTGGTTCTGGTGGTGGATAGTAGTGTTGCGGTGGGCCATATGGGGTATATGGGTAGTTTGGATGGTGGAGTCTAGGTTGGTTGTAGTAGGGTGGAGGGTTATTGTGCCTGGACCAAGCACTAGCTTCAACCGTAGCAACTTCTTCCTTCTTCTTCTTTCCAAGCACACCGCCAGTATCGCTTTGGATGGCCTGGGTGGTTGCTTTCAATGCCGAGTAGCTTAAGATCTTGTTAGATTTCAATCCCTCTTCAATCATGGCTCCCATCTTTACCACTTCATTAAACGACTTTCCGACATATGTCACCAGATGACCAAAATAGGTAGGCTCCAATGTTTGCAAGAAGTAATCTACCATCTCAGTATCCCTCACTGGAGGATCAACCCTTGCTGCTTGTTCCCTCCAGTGGAAACCAAACTCTCTAAAACTTTCCCCAGGCTTCTTTTCCAGTTTCAACAATGACAGACGGTCGGGGACTATCTCAAGGTTATATTGAATATGGCCAATGAATGCCTGTGCCAAATCATCCCATGTATACCAGCGGCCGAGGTCCTATCTCGTGTACCATTCTAGTGCGGATCCACTCAGGCTTTGACCGAAATATGCTATCAACATTCATCCTTCCCCCCAGCACCTTTCATTTTGCTATAAAAACCACGCAGATGGGCTACTGGGTCACCATTACCCTCATACAAGTCAAACTTCGGCATTTTAAACCCCGCAGGCAACTGAACATCGGGGAAAGGGCACAAATCTTTGTATGCAACGCTGACTTGGTTACCTAAACCATGCATGTTCCTGAAGGATTGCTCTAGGCTTTTGACTTTACGAATCACTTCCTCCTGTTCTATATTCTTAACCGGTTTCTCAACCTCTCCCGGGATTTCAAAATGGGGAGAATAGGTATATGGCTCAGGCGCTTTGAAAGTGGGTTCGGGAGGGTAATATTGGGTGTCGTGAGCTTGGAGCAGCGGCTTACTGGACGATCTATGTAATGGGGCTGGGGGAGGTGCCACAAAGACTGGAACTATGGGTGGGGGAGGGTTCTGTTTGGGGAGTGGAGCTGGGGGAGCGTATGAAGTGGTACCATAGCCCTGGGCGTGATAGGGGAAAGTTGAAGATGCGTGGGGAGTGGTGGGCTCCTGAGCTTGAGCCAGGGGTGGGATGTAAGATGGATTAGTGGGATATAGTGGTGTCGGATGTCCCTAAGACCATGCCCGATGCATTTCAGCCATTTGTGCTTTTAATTTCCTTATCTCTTCTTTCATAGCACCCACATCTGTTACCTCAACTTCATTTGAAGGGTCTACGATGCTGATTTTCGAATCCTGCCCTGTCATTTTTACTTGATTTTTCGACCGGGTGTTGTACGGGTGAGTTGCCAGAATTGCCAATCAACTAACCACCTGCCTGAACTCATACATTTAGACAACCACTTTGTTAACGATTAAGTTTTAACAGATTTAACAACCGCACGTTGGCATGAATGCACTTATACAGTCAATCATTTCTATTATGCGTTTGCTCGATTGCATGCGTCATCCCGGCACTTCGTTCCTTGTTTCTTTTTACCCTTATTTCAAATTTCCTCACCTCATTCCTCTCTTGTGCTCTTCTCTTTCGTTTATTTCTCTCTTTTGTGTTCCCGCTCATTTCTCTTTTGTTTTTCTGCTCTTTTCTTTCTTTCTCTCTTTCTTTGGTTTTTCTTCTTTTTTCTTTTTTTCTTTTTTTTTCTTACGATTACGGTCGAATCCTATGGAGATTGCCTACGTATCGTGACCCCGCACGAATCAGACCAAGCGTAGTTCATGAAAATAAATGCAAAAATAAAGGGTGGAAATAAGAATTTTTTGAAATTTTCAATTTTCATTACTAAAACAAACTATTACAAACTCAACACTTTTCGGAATGAAACTAACAGACGCAAATTAAAAGCAAATACAGACTCTAAGACTGCAGACGTACTTGACCTGGAAAGATAACGGACATACGAAAGACTAACTCAAAATGGTAGAAAATTACAAACACGGACTTTGCATATTCTAGTGCTTCAAACTTAGGTGCCCGCGGGGCGTCGTTCGGCCTCGCCGCGGGCCTAGGATCCAAATCCCTTTGAAGCTGCTCTAATTCATTCATGGTTCGCTTCACATAGATCATTATTGCTGAGACAAAAGTAGTGTAGGTCATGTCTTCACAAACCCGGCATCTCCTGAAAATGGCATGAGCAATGGCTCTAATCCTGTCTTTTGTTTGCTTCTTTTCTATAAACAAGCGTCTTATTTGATCGCTGCACGTCTTTAAAGCTCGAGAGTCCTGCAGGTGTTGATCTTGCAACTGCTGCACTTCTACCTCCATTTGGGCCAACAAGTCGTAACAATGTCCACTTTCAATTTCAAAATCTCTAGCCTGCCTAACCGCTTTACCCTCAAGGGCAACCACTTTTCTCTTTAAATTGGAAACAATTTTCTCATGGTCCCTTTTCAACTGATTCAAGTACTGGCGACGCTCCTCTATTCTTGTAGCCCACTGTGCTTTAAGCTCTGCCATGATATTCTCAGATTTTTCTAATTCATCCCGCCATTCCCTGACTTCGTTTTCCAATCTTTTTATCAATTGCTCATCTGATCGGCTCCTTGGTTGCTTATCGACGGTTATCCTCAATTGCCTGATTTGGGCCCTGAGCGCCTCGTTTTCTCGAGCCAGACTGTTCTTTTTACCTTGATCCGCGACAACCTGTACACTGTTCTCGAATTTCAGACTCTCAACTTGCTGTTTCAGTTTACCAATCTCAACTCGATAGCCTTCTTCCTTTGCTAACCAATCCCACTGCTCTTGGGACGACTTGGCAAAATCTTCGAGATGAGGTCTTTTAGCCGGTCTCCCATATGCCACGTCACCTCTGAACCAATCATGATACCCTGGGGCAACTTCCCCTTTGACCCTATTTGACACACAAGTGTTCGCCATCAAATGTTGACACTCACTCCAGATTTGGCGAACCTCTTCCTCGGGGAACCGACCGTCATGACTAATTTCGACCACTTGGATACTTAGATCTTCATCTCTCGGTACTACTTGATACCTCCCGAGTTGTCTCAGAACCCGATATGGTGCATAGGGCTGGATGCTTTTGAGTCCGATCAACAAAAAATGCGGCCGGGCTGCTGGCATATATATGACTTCTTCGACAGGCAACCATCCAAGCACCCACTGTATCTGGCTGGCATTGAGGTTCCGAAATAATGATGTCCAGGCCGTGACTCCTTCAGGTAGACCAGCCCCTTTGATTCTTGTGTAAAATTCTCCTATACAAGTTTTCTCAGCCGAACCATAACTCAATAGCTGAGAGCGAGGGCACAAATGCTCAGTCATCCACATTTGTAACAACAAGTTACATCCCTCGAAAAATTTGCCCCCAGCTTTGCACGCAGTGAGAGCCCGGAAGATGTCAGCCACGATCATAGGTGCTAAAGTGCTTTTCCCCATGATTTGCAAGGTACTGACGACCCCTGCTACTTTCAAATCAATATTACCATCTTTCCTTGGGAATATTATAAGGCCCAAAAAAGCTATCATAAATGCCACCCGTCTGTGTTCCTCCCATTTTTGTCGGTTACTTCTATTGCATAGCTTAAAGTCTGGATTATTGAACCCGCCCATGTGGCCATATCTATCATATATGAAGCGGAAACTGCAAAAGCCCTTTGTAAAATCTGGATGATGAACTGTTCGGGGTATTTTCAAGGAATCCAAGAACCGGTGTATGGTAATGGCCCTAGGAGCAATCAAGTATTTGAACCTCAATGGAGCTTGATCACTTCCAATATACCCCGCTATTTCTTCCAATGTTGGGGTGAGCTCAAAGTCTGAGAAATGAAATACATTATGTGCCGAATCCCAATAGGCGACCAATGCCCTGATAATATCCCCCCGAGGCTGAATGTTTAATAAATCCGGAAGGTCTTTCAAATATTTTTTCACTTCGTCTTGCCCCTCTTTGCCTAAATCATTCCACCATAATTGCAGCTCAAAAGGGATTTTGGTCATTATTGAAAAGGGCTCATTTATCATCGTGCTCATCCTGCACATTTATTAAAGCGTTTAAGCAAAAAGAAAACTTTTAGTCGACTAAAAAATCTATCTATATTTTCGACTCAAAATTACCTATATATTTTCAAGCGAAAAACTTGACTCTCAAACATGGCCTTTCAGCACTTTGGGAACAAAGATTTTAAGGCTATTTATGACAAGATGGCTCTACTTGGCTTATTCACAATTCTTACTACTTTTTTTATTTAAGATAATATAAAAAAAAATACTCAGTATTGCAACACGGCCTTTCAACACCTTGGGGACGAAAACTTAAGGTTGTGAGGGTCGAAAAAAAAATGAAAACATGACCAAAGGTGGCTATCTATGCAAGGTCAGCCTTCCGTCGTTCCGTTTGAGAACATTTGGCTATTTTTGACAAAACAACACCACCCAATTTGTTATATATAAAAACAATCTGACATTTTTTGGCTATTTTTGCAAAGGAAAGGTTGGACCCGATGAGGGTTGCCTACGTATCCCACGCCCTGTGAGAATCAAACCGGCGTAGTTCGGGCAAATTAACCGAACTATTTTAAAACATGACTCTTTTCCATTTTTATTTTTAGCATAAGCGAATAAAAACTATTTTAGAAACAAGACTCTTTTTTTCTTTTTCTTTTCAACAAATAAAACAGCCTATTTCTCCAAGCTAAAAATAACAGACTCTTTTTCTTTCCTTTTTTCAACAAAATAATGAAACAACTTATGTTTTTCAAACTAAAACAAAGACTCATTTTCTATAAACATTTTCCTTTTTTTCATTTTCTCAAAATTTCGGCAGAGTTTCGCCAGTAATTGGTCATTGATTTTTATTTCTAAAATAATCAATTAACTCCCTAACTGATATTTCTCTCTTTTTCTCTTTTCTCTTTTTTTTCAATTTTCCAAGATTCCCGAGATTCAGAAACCGGTCAACATGCAGGTTCGAAATAAATATATGTACAAAGCAAGTAGGATGCATCAAGATGGTGCTTTCATTTCAGGTTGCTAGTCCTAGACGGACCCAACCCCTGTGTTGAGTCCCCTAAGTCAAATGCAACATGATGCAAATAACCGTTCCTACTAGGGATCCGGCATGAAGTCATGTTATTCTATGTTCAAATCCTGAGTCGGTGTTCTAGACTGTGTACCCGAGCGGACAAGTCAAGTCGAGGAGGGGGCAACTTACCGGGAACCAAAAAGCCATCCGGTTTCGTAACTTGTCCGGCCTCTTTTTTTTTATTTCAAGGTATGACACTAACAGAATAGGGAGTCTCAACCTGTAAGCACATCCCCGGAGGTGAAGAGAGAAGGGTGTCGACACAGTTTATATACAGTTCAGATAATATCAAAGCGGTAACATTTAGCACATTCAGCACAAAACATGTAGGAAAATCAGATACAACCAAATACAACAATTTATCTAAGCTCGAATTCTGAACCCTGAACCAGAGATTCTGGGTTCGATCCCCAGCAGAGTCGCCAGAGCTGTCACACCTCCTTTTTCGCCTACACCCGTAAGGGCGTAAAGGAGCTTTTTCCAATTAAAGGACAATCAGAACGAGATTTAATTATTAATTATTCAAAGTCACCACTTGGGAGATTAATGGTGTCCCAAGTCACCGGTTGAATCCCGAACCGAGGAAATTTATGACTCTGTTAACAGTCTGCGAACCAGAAATCCGAGTAAGGAATTCTGTTAACCCGGGAGAAGGTGTTAGGCATTCCCGAGCTCCGTGGTTCTAGCACGGTCGCCTAATTGTTGTATTTGATTTTATCTGATTTTAATACACGTTCTAGATTATGTTTTTTTTAATTTTAAATCGATTTTATTATTATTATTATTTAATAAGAATTGCAACGCCGTGAAAACGCGTTTCGAACCACGTCGCAATCAATGCACCCGTGGTTATCAACACATTTCGACTTCGTTGGATTTGGATTTGGGTCGCATCAATGCACACCCAAGTTTAAGAAGGTAATTTAATTAAAATCGCGCTTAACGTAATATTATTCTGGGAAAGGCCGTTGAAATTTGCTAAACGGCCCGTCCAAATTCTAATCAATTTTAATAACCAATTATTGAGGACCCGCATTTATTTTGATTCGGTGAGGCTCATCTCAACATTTATTTAAGGTCAATCCTAAGATGACTATGGTTTTCCTTTTTGTTTCGTCTCTAAATGATAAAAATCCTACTTACTTAATATTGTGGAGATCGGGCCTCAAATTCAAGTTTGGGTCCAAACAAAAGGGAGTACCTTTTAGCTTGGACCCGCTACCTAACTCAAAGCCCACAGCTACCCTTTTTATTAATAACGAATCAACTGCCATTTCACCTCTGGGCCTGAATGCCTTTAATTGGCCAACATTGGCCCAGTCCTTTAGTTCCAATTTACGTGAATCGAAATCCAATCAATGTTCACAAAGCAACGAAGATAGAGAAGCTGATGATTATTTTAAACTTGAGTGGCGGTATACTTTAAACAATCGTGCAATTTGATAAACGATTTACTACTCAACACTGGTCGCGAACCTAATTTCGTAATCATTCCCACATTAGCTAAAAATCCACCCTATTCTAGTTACCTACTGATTTCAATATTATTTACACGAAACTAAACATGCTTCATGCAATGACTAGGATCATTTTTGAAAAGAAAATCCAACACTGCAGGTTAAAATGCAAACGATCACTAATTACCAATTCCTGTTAATTACAGATCCATGAAGGTCTCATCACAAGAAATCAACTCCAATTTACATGGATTATCCTATCACCCTCATAGGAAGCTAAATTCACTCAGTACTCTACAGATAAAGCTTCACATAAAGAAAGTTTATAGTCCATAAACTACAGTTAGTATCATATAACACAGTCCAATTCCAATCACGTTTAACTATACTAAACAATTAACTAAATTATATTAAATCATACACAGGAATACTTAAACATAACAGAAGGAGATTTATAACAGAAACTGCAGCTTCATTTCCCATCAGGAGAATTACATTGAGACAGACTTGGGGTATGTACCTGGATAAGGGAAAATATGAGAAGAAAAGAAGTCAGCTACTTTGAACAGCAACAACAACACAACTCAGCAGTATAGCATCACAGAACAGGCCAGGAAATGATTTTGAAAAACCAGAAATACAAGCAGACTCAACAGATCAATTCAACACACACTTGAAATGCACTCCTAGCCCTCACAGCTGGACATAGATGCCTTTGCAATCCTGCTGGACCTAAAACCCAACTGAAATCCAAACTAATAGGCCCCAAGTTCACCTAAATCAGTTGTTGATCACTTTTGAACACTTTTAAAAATAGAACCTCGAGCTGGAATGAAGAATGCCCAAGGAAGGGCTGAGAATCATTAACACTAGTAATGAAACAGTAAAACTGTTTTTGATTTTTTCATTTTTTGATGTTTTATTTTTTAAGTACTGGAATTGAAATGCTAGCTGAAATTGAAAGCAAGGAGGAGAGCTTTTGGTGGAGATTTTTTAGCTGAAAGTTCCAGTCCTTCCTCAAGGCACTTGATGCCCTTTTATAGGTGATACAAGAGGGTTAATCAGATTTTGGGTTTTCTTTTTAGTCCCTCCCCTATTTTCAGTTTAGTCCTCTTATTTCTAACTTGTTACTCAAGTAAGCACCCTTATTGTGCTGAAATGTGCACTAAAATCCTATTCTAGAAGGCCCTAGGGTATTCTTCTACCCATGCAATACCTATACTGCCCTTTCATTGAAATTACTATTCCTATCAGAATTACCCTTTTCCATGCCCAAATTACCCCTGAAAGCTTCTCAATGTTACTGAGTCTACCCACATTTTCAACAGCTATAACCAATCCCCTAAATTAATCCAAAACTAACTAGGACTGATTAATTAGAACTCAGAAATTAACTAATCAAACTAACCAATCCCAATTGTTCAATCACACCAACTCAATCAAACTAGGAAAAACCAGAGGCCAGGGTCAATCAAAGCAAAGCTTAAGCTACTGATCAACATTAAATGAAATTAAACTAACTCTTAACCAATAAGCTCACAATCGACCATTCAAACATCAAATTCAGAACTAACAGAAATTGATAGAACTATACTAATACGCAACAATAAATCGAAAAATTAACAGAACACTTAATGAAATCAAGACTGTAACTAAAACTTCAACCATGCAAGTAGAAAGAAACAGGAAAACTCACTGAAGCAAGAGAAACTCCGGCCAGTCACTGACGTCCGAATCCTTTCCGATTTTTGACACGTAGCATTCCTAACCATGTGTTCTTACAAGAGAACACATGGTTAAGGATATTACGGTTCGAAATCATAAAGATTTTGGTTTAGGGTTTTGGCCAGAAATTCTTAGATCTGAAATTCGAGCCGCTTCACAGAGATTTGAAGGAAAATAATCATGGATTTGGGTTGAGGGAAGTCCGGGGATTGTGTGGTGTGATTTTGGGCTGGTTTGGATAAACCTGCGATCTGACCAGAAACTTCAATCGAAGATTCGACGAGCTCCGACAACATTCGAGGGAAACCAATAACGGGAGTGGAAAGAGGAGTTCATGGGGAATCTATAGTGTTAATCTGTGTTTGAACGGTGTATGTGGCGTTCACCGCCGACGAGGGATTTAGGGGCGGCGCGGATTAGGGTTCATGAAGATGAGAGGTAGGGTGAGAAAGGTGAGAGACCGGGGGGGGGGGGGTAATGTTTCGGACATATATATATTAAGGTGTGAGGCTTCCTGGCCGTTAGATCATGGGACCTCGACGACTTGGATTAATCAACGCCAAACGACGTCATTTTGAATCTAACGCCTTGGACCGGAGGGTTTTGGGCTGCTTGGGCGTGATTGGGCTGGGATCCGTTTGGGCTGGGGGAGCTAAGAATGAAATTGGCCCAACTTTTGGGTCTTTAAGACCAACTCCTTTTAATTGTTTTTCCTTTTATTTTTCTAATTTTCCTCTTTCTTTTTCTTTGTTTTCATTTGTCTTTTTTTTTGATTTTATAAAATTACAAAAATAAAGTCCTAATATATAAACTAATTAATGCCTAAGATTGTTTAAAACTATTTCATGACAAATTCATAATAAAAATCATAAAATGCAAAAGTGAACTAATTTTTGTGATTTTCATATTTTGTTCTAAACAAATTAACCCTTAATTGATACTAAAAATATAAAACTAAAACCTAAATGCAACATGCATATTTTTGTATTTTATATAAATTAACATGCGCAAATAAAATGCGACAATTTATCAAAAATGACACCGAAATGCACAAAATTGTAAAAATAAAGAAAAAATTATTTTGTTGGAATTATTTGGGAATTATTCATATATAGGAAAAAAATCACGTGCTAACAGCAGGGTGCAGTCAAATCTTTCAAAAATGCTTCCCACGGAGTATCCAAAAGAGCAAAAATCGCTTGTATCCACTCATTTTATCTTTGCACAAAAATTCTTCGTGTTTTCGAGCAAAGAGGGGTAGCTGTGAGCATGTGATTTTTGCCCCATGTGAATTACTCCCACAAAATATGAGAAAACAATTTTTTTCCATTATTTACAATTTTATAGGATTTTGTGAAAATTTGTGCTAATTAATTGCATTTTTTCTGTGTATGTTTATTTTTATTAAAAATCATGAAAAAAGCAAAAAAAAATACCATGCATTGCATTTATATCATTTTTTTAAAATATATTTTTAAGGTTAGTTAGCCAATTATTTGCTTTATTAAAATTGAAAATAAAAAATTGGTTTGTCTTTTGCATTTTTAGTCTTTTAATTCTAAATTAGTAATTTTACCTTTTTAATTTAGGAGTAATTAATCCTTGTAAATATTATATTAGATAATTAGCTTAATTTTGTAAATTATTTTAATTTAGGAGTTTAATTTTTATGTTTAATCAATTGAAAAAGAAAAGGAAAAACAATTGAAAATTGAGAAAAACAGTAAAAAGAGAATCAGAAATTAGGGTTGTTAGGGCCAAATCATTGAAGCCCAAATCCCATTAAAACCCCCAAACCCGTTCCAGACCCAACCCAATTCCAGCCTACCCGGTCTAGTGTCCTTGGCCTAACCAAATGACGTCGTTTTGAGGCTTTTTATCCCAGCCGTTGATTTCCACTCATCGAACAGTTGGGAGCTGAGGGTTCGTTCTATATTTAATGGCCGGAACTAGGCTACCCCTGTCCAAAACACCCCCTCAGTCTCTCTCGTCTATAACCCTAAAACCCTAGTGCCGCCCTGAGGTTCCCAAGCTTCCACCGGCCGGCGGCAGGCTCCAAGCCACCCCAAATTAACATCACACCACCCCCGTTCCCTTTTCTTTCCAAACACCCTAACTGTTTTTACCAAATTTCCATCGAACTCTTAGAATCTGAGATCGAAGGTTGGACCCCCGAACCCTAACTTACCCAAATTCGCCCAAATTTGCACACTACAGTCCCTATGTCTCCTCAAACCCAAAACTCTTGGAAATTTTCCCAAGCAAACCCTAGAGTTTGTCGAATTTGGAATCTATGCTTTAACCTAATTTCAGAGTTGGAGTCGTGCCGAAGTTCTCTGCCCATCAGGGTTCGAAGCTCGCCTTGACAGAGCACTCTTGCTTGAGGGAGTTCATTAGGGTGAGTTTCTAGCCTCGATGAATCATATCGAGCATGGCCAGTTGTTCATTTCTATTTTTTATGCCACTACTCGCCGACTTCTTTGGTTAGTCGTTCATATTTTTGCTTTTCTTTTGTTGTTATTTATTTGTTTCTGTTCTCGTATTCTTTTGATTTTTCCTTTTTCGTTCTTTCTTTTTCAAATCCATTTCTGCTTGCATGATAGGGCATACTACTTTATAGTTTTTAAAATTAGTAATATTAGTTTAGCAGCAGTTAATTTCATTTTTGATTGATTCGTTTCTTTGCCCTTGTTCTGTTCCTTTTGATTTTTCCTTTTTAAAAAATAGAGAGAAAAGGATCCGGAATTGTTTGTGACTTGTTTGTTTAGGATTGGAGGGTGGGCTTGCTAGTTCATAAGGCCAAAGGCTGTTAGAGTCTGCTAATACAGAAGCCCAAGGGCATTTGGGGCAGTCTATGGTTAGTCTAAAGTAATTATCAGGCCTTTGAAGGGTAATTAGGGGATTTGTATTGAGGGTAATTAGGGGATTTTTAAAAAACTGCCTAGGAAAGTTCTAGGAAGGTGGGATTGGGGGGTTTAACAAACAAGCTGCAATTTCAGGGTCTAAAATGAAAAAAAAAGAAAATTGGGGAAGGGGTAATATTAAAATCAATTCTGTTGCCCTAGGGTCTTAATATACAATGCTTGTTTCCTTCATTGTCAAGTTAGGGAGGAGACCTAAAAAATTTGTGTAAACGGTTGAAGAAATACACACATTAGTAAAATCTGAAAATTAGGAAGAAAAATACAAAAAACAAAATCACGCAGCTGGTGTTTTCATGTTTTCTTCGATTTTAAAAGCTAGAGTAAACTGCTATTTTCTTTCTGGGGATCAAAACATGGCTGAAGCTGATTGATGTTTGCTGTTTGTTGATGTTTTAAAGCTTTACTGATCTTCCTATTCTATTGCTGAAGTTTTGTGGCTGTTTTAGGTTTATCTTCAGGTACTCTCTTGAATCTCAATTGGCAAATGGTACTTGAATGTAGGAAAGATTTTGTTTCTGATGAAATCAATAAAGTTTGCTTTTGTTTGGAGCCTAATTTTTATATTTTTACTTAAGCCATTCAGCTTTTGTACATTTCTCGCTCTGTCTCTTTCTTAAATGTAATAAATTTGTAGTAATAGATGCTCTAGTGGTTCATGCTTTAAGTAAAATCATGGTAATTAGCTCGTTTTTGTGTTTTTTAGCTGAATTGGAGTTTGATTAGTCTCATGTTCGATGCTTGAGTACTCCTTTAAAAAGGGTTGATTGGGTTCTTCCCCAATTGTATGTGGAGTTGTGGGAAATAGTTGGTAGTTTTACGGAGGGCTATAATCTAGTATGTATTTGGTTCTAATGGTTTGGATTAATTTTGTTTGTTGTTCCATAGGTCAAGGTTTGTTAATTTTCACTTACTAGTTAATTGTTCCTTCAAATGGCCCAATGATTTGGTTAAGTGGTATTGAACTTACATGTAACTTGATGTAGTGTATGGAGAAATCATGAGCGCCAGAGGTGAATTGCCTCAGCTAATTCCAATTTGATGTTCAAACCTGCTGAAGATCTCAAATGGGTTTGACATGAGGCCCAATTTAAGGTGGCCCGGTCTCAAGCTAGGATAGTTTTAGAATCAATGTCAATTATTTATTTCTTGATATTTTCATTTAGCTTAATTTAATTTAGTTGGCAGTATGATAAAACCACTTTTGAATAATCAATAATTTGTGCTTGGGCGTTGTATGTGGCCCAGCTGAATCACTGATGCTCTTGCAGCTTCAATTTCGACTCTAGGCCCTCCGTTGAGCCTATGCCCCTTTAAAATATTGCTTATTGTTACTTTAAGTCCGAAATCTCCCCCCAAATGTCAGGCCAATATCGTATTCTTCTTAGGCTGCTCATAGCGATGTGTACTGAATTTAATTTGAATAGAACTCAACTGCCATTAGTCCTTTAATTAAACGTGACCCCTTTAATTAGATTGAGGTGTGCCATATCAACAAAACATATAATTTATGGCCCTCAAAAGATTAGGTCAAAACATCACATGAGGAAATAGATTTAAGGCGTTCCATAAGCAAATTAAATCATTTAATGCCCTCACAAACGTTTTAATTTAGATATTAAAAATGAACTTCGTAGTTTGCTTTAGGCGCGTTAAATATATAATTATCTTGGGTATTAAAATCCGGGGGTGCATTTCATGTGACCCGTTTCTAATTTCCAACAAGGTTAAATAGTACGTGTCGTGAATCACGGGTACATTTCATGTAGCGTGGTTTGCGATGTGTTTTAAATAACCTTGAATTAATTCTTTAGATAAGTAAAAGCGGTTTTAAAGTGTTAAAAATGCACATAGGTTGAAAAAGTGTTTAAAATCAGATAATTAGGCCAATGATAGTGGTTGAGCGACCGTGCTAGAACCACGGAACCCGGGAATGCCTAACACCTTCTCCCGGGTTGACAAAATTCCTTACTCGGATTTCTGTGTTCGCGGACTACAAAACAGAATCAATCTTTCCTCGATTCGGGATTCAAACTGGTGACTTGAGACACCATAAATTATCCCAAGTGGCGACTCTGAATTTTAAATAAAATAAATCTCGTTTCGATTGTCACTTTAAGTTGGAAAAAACTCCCTTATACCCCTTTCGGGGTAGTAAAAAGGAGGTGTGACAATAAGCACTCGACCACAGTAGGCTCGGTATATAACTTACCATCTGATCAGAGGTTGCCCAATAGGGGCCTGCCCATCGATTATAGTTCGATGGTAATGAAAATACTGTAATACTGTATATATAGACTCTCTGCTCTCTTGACTGGAAGAAAGAAATACTCAATTGAATATGAAATCCTGATAACGAGAATATTGTAACTTACAAGGCAAGAAAAATATACGTAACTTGTGAGACTAGCAAAATATATTTAAATTCCGGGATATGAATTTTTCTTTATGACTCGTTATCAAACTTGTGTAACGACGAGATCATGCCAAAATAAAGGAAGAGCTTAGCCTTAACATACCTGGTATATACTTCCCAACCTCAAGATGTGCAAAGGTAACTGCTGCTTTGTCTACAATAAGAGAAACGATACTATCGCCATCGTTTAAGCGTCGTAACTATTATATGTCGACCACGACCTATTTTATAATAAAATGGGCAGCATCTCCCCTTTTTATATGACTTCCCACCAGTTACAACAACCACCAAACAAAAACAATACTAGGGGTGTACAGAGGAAACCAACAAACTGCACCAACCCGATAATCCTAGTCAAACCGAGAAAAAAAACCCGACTATGATTTGATGTTGGAAAAACAACCCGACCATAATTGGTTTGGTTTGGTTTTAACTAAAGAAAGTCAAACCGAAACCAAACCAACCCGACATTACATATATAGAAATTTTAGATATATTTAATATATAAATATACTTATTGTGATGTAATTTATAAATATTTCTTAAAAAATTTCATAATTTTATCTTTTAAGGTATTATTTCAAGGTTGGACTTAGAACTTTTGATTGTTCCAATAAGTTTTATAGCCATTAATATTAGTACATTAAATAATGCTAACAAAAGCCGAAACCAAAATCAAATCAATATTAATGCTAACAAAAAACATTCAGTTCAATACTACGAATGAGAATGTATTGAATATCTATTTTTTGTTTTGCAATAATTTAAATAAAAATGCATAACCTATTTTTATTTTTTCTTTAGCGTTTAGTCATGTAATTAATACTCCCTTATTAGTCTACTTATTTTAGCATGAATACATTTAGATTATGTTTATTTTTATTATGGCTTTTTAATTAGCAATATTTATATTACATAATTTTATTGTCTTTATTGTTGAATATTTTAGGATAATGCCATGACACATCTCTTATTTTGTATTATTTTCTTGAAAAATACTTTATATAATTGTATCTTACTAGGATTAAAGAAATATTTAAAGCACAAATTATATGTTTTGTTCTACGAAGATTTTACCGGAAAAAAAATCCAAAAATACCTGAATAACCCGAGAAAAACCGATATTGAAAAATTCGAGTTTTATTGGTTTGGTTTGGTCTTTAGATTTAATAACCCGACACAATTGGTTTGATTTGCTAATTGTAAAATTCGAACCAACTGGTTTGGTCTTTAGATTTAATAACCCGACACAATTGGTTTGATTTGCTAATTGTAAAATTCGAACCAACCCGACCTATGTACACCCCTAAACAATACATTGAAGAACCGAAAAGGACCTATACACATGCCTTATACGTTACTCTACCCAAACGCATCAGGTGACAAGAGTACTACTGGACTTACTGGAAAGGGAATTCCAAATAGTATCTCAATCTGAAGTCACATGACATAAATGGATTGCTAGTCCGAAATCACACAAGTTGAACATACCAGTGGCAACAAATTTTAGTACAGCTATTTTCTTAAGTTTATATGTTTAAAAAAATCCCTCATTTGATCCTTGCTTCCTTAGATCATAATTTCTACTAACCAACCAATTTTTAGACTCACTTATCTTCTTCAGTATGTGTTGTCCACATAAGACCCAATTCCTAGAACTGAATTGAAGAAGGAGTCAAAAAGATGTCATCACTAATAAGTCAAGAAGGAACGACACAATGGTCATCTTTCTACACATGTTCATGAGAAACTTTTCCGAGCCAAAAATGAGGCCTTGAGATGGTTCGGTGATTTAGGTTCTAGAATAAAGCTTGGAAGAAATTTTGGTAAGGATGTAACCAAACTTCTTTAATCTCCTAATGATGGAAAGTGGCTCCAATAAGTTGACGTTGTCTCAGAGCAGTATTGCAATCTAAGTACTAATCATATGTCATTTTAACTCACAATTCATGCATGCCTCCAACAGCAACTAGTCTGAATAAGATTTTGCAGTCAATAAATTCCAAATCAAGTATGCACCAAACATAAGGACTTACTTTACACGTAAATGTCTTATAATCATTTAATGGACACTAAGCCTATATGACTACTTAGTCATATGTTTGGTAAGATTTTATGCTGCCACGTTTTGGGGAAAATTATTAATTTTTATCCACTTATTAGTTAATTAGGTAATGTCCCGTTACCCGGTAATTAATCAATTATCCGCATAATTTAAAATTGTCTCAAATTATTTAATATTTTACTTATTTTTAATATACTTTATACATCATACTACAGTGGTCATATGGTACCTTGCATGGTACTAGTCCATGTAAAAAAATGCACATATTTTCTCAACTCATAATTTTCCTAATTTCATAAAAATAGTAAAAAAATTTGTATACTTAATTCTTAAAATAGTAAAAAGATAACCTTCTTTTCTTATGAGAAAATAATTTTTATCTTTACAATAATAAAAGTCTCATAAATATTTCTTATATTATGTGTATAATTTAAAACATATTCGAAAGTAGTAATATTAATAACTATATATAAAATCATATTTTTCAAATCATCTTTTTCTTTACAAAAGTTTTTTCACCCAAAATACCATATCAAATATATATATAACGGTATCAAGGAAGTAGGAACAATGTATCATCCTTGTCCACACAAAATTTTAGTTATAACAAACTTAAAGAGCAGAATATCTCAAAGTTCAGGACAATAAATCTGATAGGTTGCTAAATACCTTTATTTTCTTTTAAAAACAAAAAAATGGTAACAATACGTTGAACCTTAATTTTTTTTTGGATTCATTTAGTAGCTTTAGCTTACTTCTTTTTTTTGTTCAAAGACCAAGTAAAAAGAGTAAAATAGTAAGTAAGAATTTGATTACATTTCGAGGACGAGTAAACATACTGGAACAGAAAATAATTTACGGGGTGTAACAAGTACTTACTTAATTTCGTGACTGATTGATTCTGAGTCCCTATAATTACTGATGAACTTTGATTTTTACCTTATTTGCTATCTGCTTTCAAACTTTATATACACACTCTCTTATTAGCATAAACACACGAACACTCTTGGTTCAAAAGCTCTCTCTCTCTCACACTTATACTTTCTGCTCTCTTTTGTGCTACTTGCTACTATTCTAAGTTAGTCGGCTGCAAGCCAAGGCTAACCATTGTGTTCTCCTGCTCCTTCACGTTTGCTTACTGTCTTCTTTACTGGTATGCTCTAGTTTCAATTCAAGTTCCAACAACAATATGGTTCTTTTATTGCTTCAGTTCATCTGGTTTCTAGTTTGCTTTTACTTATGATTTTGCTGTGAGACCTGCATTTAATATGATTACCTGATTAGTATGTCATGTACTCCTCTTCCTTAGAATTAGTATGAGCATGTTACCCCATCCACTCTAAGTAGTCTGCACTCCTAACTTGTATGGTTCTGGGATTGAATCATGTGGATCCTACATACTAAATCCCCTTAAGCATTGCTGGTTCTGAAACTATGTCTGATTAGTTGTGTCTAAGTATGTCTGTACAATTCCTAAGACCTTTTGCTTAATGTGTGTGCACAATCAGGTGTTCTATGCATCCCGAAATCCTTTGACCCCTGTTTGTGACAACTGAACTTGCCCTGATTCTGTGACTCCTGGCTGTGTATGAACATGTCTTAAGAGTGTTATGTTTGGACTATTGTTTACTACTACACTCTTTTTTCAAACTATCTCTGTTGTTTTACTAAGTTATTTCAAACAAAATCCCTTTTAATACAGTTTTCCCATTAAAACCTTCCAACTTGTGTCAAGTACTTTCACTATGCTCCTAAGTCAATAAGCTCTACCCCCTCCAGTATGTGTACTGCCTTGGGATCCTCTTGAGAACCCTCTGAACTCTAGCACACTGAGGCTTGCCCTTCTACACTGCACTTATTCATTTTGGTTACCAAGTCTAGGTGTAAGCACTGCCCGGGATCCTTGAGATCCTTAGGGAACTTTGATGCATCTAGACTATGACATTATCTATGGAATTGAGGCATTTGAGGCTATTGGAGGCTTTGGAAACTTGGTCCTATCTGTAGGCTCACTACAGAATAACTTCTTATTTTCTTATTTACTTATGTAATTCATTCCTATGGTCTGTAATAACTTGTAAACAAATATTGGGGTAATTAGTGAAAAGGGTGGGTAGCTACATTGTGGGGTAATACGGGTAGGAACCATGCCTATATGACTTTACAATTTGTTGTGTTTGCCTTATAAGTAGAAACCATGCCTATAGGACTTTTGTATCTTGTTATGTTAGAAATCATGTCTATAGGTCTCAATTGATTCCATAATAGAAATCATGTTTAATGGGTCTTAAATCAGTTTCACAAGTAGATGTCACGCCTATAGGATATAATCCTAATCCGACTTCTGTTATAACAAGTGTTTATGTATGTTTCCATGTGTCATCATGCCTGCAAGTCTTTAAAATCAGTATTAAAATTAGATATCATGCCTATAGGAAATAACGTCAAATTCTGCCTATAGATCTAAACTAGTTTGGTTTTAAAAAAATTAATCCGGTTAACGTTTAGTTCACTTCTGAATTGGTTTAATTAGTGGTTTATATTTCCTGAAACGAGTTCTTTTAAAAATTGCCTTAATCTGTTATTAGACAGCATGCCTATAGGGGATTAAAGACTCCATTTCAGAACCTGCCTTGTTTCGCTATATAAAATGTAGTCATCAGTATTCTGCATATATGCAAGCCTGTAGGGTGTTTTCAAAACTTGCAATTCTGAAACTGTTTCTGTGACTTAATGTTGTTCTAGTTTAAGCAAGCTTTAAAATCAGTAGGCCACTGATAGGGTCATTACTTCTAGGTTTATAAAAACAAACTGCCTGTTTTTTTGTATATTCACTTAGACATCATGCCTTATGATACTGTTTAACAAAATGGCCTTTATTTGTGTTTGAGTCGTGCTGTTAACATGCCTTATTTGTGGAGGTAAACTGAGCCTCTTATTTGCTCCTTCGTGGTCTTCTTTGCTAAAGTCCTAACTGTTCTTGCCTGTCGCCTTAGTATTTTCACCTTTAAAACCTTAGGGGTCTGTCTAGAACCGCCTATAGGTAGAGGTCTTAAATCCCTCCGGGACCATTAAGAAGGGACGGGTAACATCACACAATAGAGATCATTGACCAACACTCGCTTTGAATGACCACTAAGGGGAGGGGAAGGGTAGATATGGGATATGATGACTACGCGCTAATGTCACATGTAGCCCCTCATTGAGGAGTGTTTACCAGACATTGTGTGGGGTGATCCTGTAGGCTAACCAATCTAGGACTCCCTATTTCCAAAATTCCTTTTTCTATTTAAAAGCTTTGTTTTATACGACTTGTTCAAAAATCTTTATCTTGTTACTTGAGTTATCCAACGTGCTTTACTTGCAACCTATTTGATTCAACTGTTTATGGACTAATTTGGGAATATAAGTTCGGCCAGGACCCACAGTTGTGGACCAAGAGGGGTGCCTAATACCTTTTCCTCGAGGTTATTTCGAGTCCTTACCCTAATCTCTGGTAATGCAAACTAATCCAAGAGTTAATCACTCTGGGTGCCCTACGCACTGTAATCCATTAGGTGGAGACTCTTCAAATACCCAATTCCCAAAAAGGAAATGAGTTATCACACCCCATGGAATGTCGAAACTCTGACCTCTCTCTGCGGAGGGAAAAAAGGCGGCGCGACAGTGGGAAGGGTAGATATGGGATACGATGACTACGCACTAATGTCATATGTAGCCCCTCATTGAGGAGTATTTACCGGACATTGTGTGGGGTGATCTTGTAGGCTAACCAACCTAGGACCCCTCCTTTCCCAAATCCCTTCTGTTTAAAACTTTATTTTATATACAACTTGTTCAAAACCTTTGTCTTATTATTTGAGTTATATAACGTCCAACGTGCTTTACTTGCAAATTATTTGGTTCAACTATTTATTTGTTAATGGACTAATTCGTGAATATAAGTTCGGCCGGGACCTACCATTATGGACTGAGAGGGGTGCCTAACACCTTCCCCTCAAGGTTATTGCGAGCCCTTACCTTAATCTCTGGTAATGCAAACTAGTTTAAGAGTTAATCGCTCTAGGTGCCCTAACGCACCATAATCCGTTAGGTGTCGACTCTTCAAATACCCAATTCCCAAAAGGAAATGAGTTATTACCCCCATGAATGTCGAAACCCGGACTTTCTCCGCGGAGAAAAAAAGGGGGCGCGACAATAGATAAAAGTGATTGCACATACCATTGACTTTATACTTTCAAGTGTTTGAACTGCATGTCCAAAACTACATGTCTTTTTGACGAGCGCAAAACCGGTGTATAAAACTTAGGCTCGCTAGTCAAAGATAGTATGGTATTAAATCGTCTCCACAGGGATTGGTTTAAATAATGATCTAATAAATCTTCATCTCAACACTATCCATGATAATAAACCTTTGATTTATGTTATTATCGACTACTAATAAAACTAAGATTATCGATTGTAAGAAACTAATGGAAATTTAATGACTATGAAGCAACGATTGAATATCAAGGTGAGAAGTAAGGGTTGTGACAAATATGTGATCAACTATTATTCCTGGTACTCTACGTTAAGTTCACTCTTAACTTCTATTGACTCTTCGATTTCAACAGATGATTAGGCTACCTTAAGAATTCAAAATTTTCTTTCGAATGAATGAGAGTTCCCTTAACCAACCTAATAACAGGTCTTATGAACATATGCACAAATACAGTGAATGAATGATCTTTCAAAGAACGCCTCTCGATAAGCTCTTTTGATTACCTATTAGAGGCGTAAAATCAACCTATACAATATGGCACAATGCAAATTACAGCAACACTTCTCTTTCGATTAAAGTTAATCCACATCTAACCTTGCAATTCAATTAATAACTCATTCAATGAATTCGGCGAATTAACAGAGAGTAAAAACACATAACAATAGTCAAATCACAACATCCGTCAATAACCCTAAAAAGGATTACTCCATTATGGAGAATTTATTCATCACAAGAGTGTTAGAAGAACAAGAAGACATTACAATTCCCAAAAATCCAACAAACTTCCGTTTTGTATGAATTGGATCAAGTATTTTGCGTCTCCATAGTTCCCTTGCCTTCTTCTCTCTAAAAGTTCCTCCAAAATCCGAGAGCCCTTTTATTTATATGAGCTAGGATTCATATAGGTTAAAAGGAGTCACCTCCGAAATTACAAATATAGGCCTGGGAAAAGTTTTTGGAATTGGACGTGTGCGGTCGCGCACCTGGAGGTGTGATCGCACATATGGCCGTGCATCTGTGGCAGTGCACTGCTTTACTTGCATGCTCAGTGCGCGCTGGAGGGGGTCTTATGCGCGGTCGTACACCTGGGTGAACCTCCTGCTCAACTCTTCGTTTCTCTCATTAAGTGAATTATTCGTCCGTTGATCCCCGATACTATCCCAACTTAATCCTTGGGTTTTACTCAGACTTCAAATCTCCAAAATAGCTCGAATTAGCTTTACAACCTTATCATAACTTGGAATTGCTCCTACAAGGCATAAAACAGACACTCAGTGCAAAATAATACCATTTAAAGCTCAATCACTAGTAAAGTGCAGCAAATTAGAGTGCAATTAATGGACAAAATATGCAATTATAGCCGGCCATTAACACTCCACACTTAAACCATTGCTCGTCCTCGAGCAATCAAACTACACTTTACATAAAATACGACCTTTTTCAACAACTCTCATAACTCATCACATCAAGAGTCTTTAAAACATATTAAGTACAATATTGTTACATCTTAATCTCAAGATTTGACTCAAAAGCACCATGCAATATTTGTAACCCAGTCATTTACTCTAACACAAAGGTCAAGCATTACCTTTACTTCGTTAATTAAGTGCCCTCACACAACAATAGAGAGTAGTTCCACACGCAATAGACATTAAGAACAATTAGGAACTCAGGATAGAAAGAATTCTCTCACTCTTAGAAATAAGATTTATATGCCATAAAAGATGAACCATAGGCTTGCCCTAGTGTACTACTCTACTAATTTGAGCTCATTTAGTCAAGGATTAGGTAGGACTTTAACTAGTTGTAATGTAGGCTGCGGGATGGGTAGGATACATTTAGATATAAGAGTGACGATACCTCCCTAATCACTTTAATACATATACTTTAACATTTTAAACCCCACACTTATATCAAACCATACATCCACTTTTTACAGCAATATACATTAACTCCCTACTTCTTTAAGCACAATTACATCAAGAGTTACCACTTATCAAAAAATATTTTGCACAACAATACAATATAAATAATTTCTTTTTCAATTTAAGTGGATCTTTTTATTTTCGAAACATGTACCTTTCTCCTTAATTCAATAGTTCCACTCAAAACCCAAACCAACACCCCACACTTCAACTTTTACAAAGTTCATAACAATTCAAGTGCTCACAAGAGGTGAAAAGATTCAAATAGATGGTCAATTCAAACAAACTGGTAAGGCTTGTAATGTGGTTGCCAAAGAAACAAGATTACATGCTCAAAGGGGTTAATTAAGATTCATAATAATTAGGCGGGTAAATATATAATTGGCTTAACAAAGAAATGTCTATATCACTTTCAAGATCGAATAAAACTACCATTTGGCTTTGCAAACACATGGGACAAGTTCTAGACATCAAATATAATTCAATGAATAATACAAAACCTCACACAGGAATGACACATAAGTCCATCTGGATTGGATTATCAAGACAATCTAGTCAAAGCAGTTAAGCAAAGTCAAAATCATACAATTTAAGGTACTTATGCAAGAGTCAAAAACTGAGCCTAAGCGTCACAACTAAAGCACTCACTATTCTTAAGGTATAATAAAGTCAAGAGATATTACCTTCCCTTCAAATCATAGATCAAGGTTCTTTACTCCAAACAAAAAAATAAAACTAACTACACCCAGTTCAAAACAAAACTCTTGGAATAGAACCGCTGCACAAAGAAAAACGAAGGGGGAATTATTACACTACCTACAAAAGAAAATATTTTTATCTTTTTTCTTCGGCTAAAACCTCTCAAGAAACCTATCGACTGATATCCATCATCTGGAAAAAAATCGAAATTTTAAAATTTTTATGTTTTTTTTTTCAAATTTTTCTTGTTCTATCTCTAGCTACTCAAACTAACAAAAGTAAAACTAAAACTAATATACATACAATATACAATTATCCCCCACCTCACACTTTAAGATGTGGCATGTCCCCATGACACCAAATGAAAATTCAAAGGTGGAAAAAACTCCCCTGATCAATTCAGTCCGTGTCGGAGACAATGCCAGGGTCTAGATGACAAGCCCGACCAAGTGCACTGTCATGACCCCAAATACCAGTCGTGATGGCGCCTATCACATTACTAGGCAAGCTGGACCAATTATAAACCACAACACATTTTCATTTTAAATAAATCATTTGCTAACACAGTTTAATTACCAATTATCATAATAAGTGTTTAAAATGGCAAGATAGATATGCGGAAGTCAACAAGGCATAGAAACTACACAGCTCACACTGATCTGGTGTCACAAGTCTAGAGCCTCTAACACAAGTCTGAACAACCTACTACATAGATAGTCTAGGAATGCGGAAAAAAGTAATAAGATAGAAGGGAGAAATCAGGGCTGCGGACGCTATGCAGCTACCTCGAAATCCTCAGCAATTGCTGAACGCCTGTAAAGCTCTCACTCGGCCTCCGGGGCACCTGGATCTGCATGCGAGGTGCATGGAGTAATGTGAGTACTCCGACCCAGTAAGTAATAAAGGTAAATAATGACTGAGAGTAAGAAAACACGTATACATATGGTATTCTATAATGAAGCAACTAAATAGGTAATTTGTAGCAGTAAACCAATGAAAAGCAAAATAAAGTACTTCTACAACAAATAAACAGGTAATTGACAAATAGTTATAATAAAGTAAACACATTGAAGTTCGCCCCTCGGGCACAGTATCAACAATTTCTGCCCCTCGGGCTCAATCTCACATCACAATGGGTACCCGTGCTCACTGGAGGTGTGCAGACTCCGGGAGGGGCCCCTTACGGCCAAAGCGCAATATCAAGTCATCTCGTGGCATCAAATATAGGCCCTCGGCCTCATATCAATCAAGTCACCTCGTGGCGTATATATGTATCTCAGGCCCTCGGCCTCATATCAGTATCAGTGTTCCTCACAATATAGGCCCTCGGCCTTACTCAGTCAAAAATCATCACAAGCCTCTCAGGCAATAGTAAAATAGTGTTTCTCAGCCCAAACATCATTTAAGTCTTAAAACTGAGTAAACGTGGCTGAGTAGTAAAACAGTGAAAAATAACGTGACTGAGTTCAAGTAAGTCAAAACAGTGAAGAAATATCAATAAAAATTTCCGAAGGGTTCAAATAATTGGCACTAGACCCAAATATGGCATTCATCCCAAATAATGATGATAGCAAATAGTATTCAATCAAATACGCGATAGAATCATCAATCAGGATGGACCAAGTCACAATACCTAATAGTGCACAACCCCACGCTCATCATCAAGCGTGTGCCTCACCTCAATATAGCACTACGATGTGCAATCCGGGGTTTCAAACCCTCAGGACATCATTTACAATCATTACTGACCTCAAACTGGCTAAATCTCTAGCTCGCGATGCCTTTGCTCCTCGAATCGGCCTCCACGCACGTCGAATCTATCCAAAATCAGAATGAATACGTCACAATATGCTAAGGGAACAAAGCCCAAGCAAAAACAATCGAAAAATACCAAAAAATCCTGAAATTAGCAAAACCTGAGCCACGAGCCCACTTCTCGAAACTCAGAAATTTTCGTATCAACGGGTTCCTTATCTCCCCACGAGTTCATACACACCAAAAGTTCTCAAATCCGACCCCAAATGGTCCTCCAAATCCCCAAATCAAAAGTCCTAAATTCCAAGCCCTAGTTCTTCCATTTTTAGCTTAAGATTCCATGATTTCTAGGTGGATTTCACAATAGATTCGAGTTTTAGGTCCAAAATTCTTACCTCTAAACGTTTCTCCTTGAATCACTCTTCAATTTCCTTCAAAAAACTCTCAAAAGACCAACTATGGAGTAAATGAGCTCTAATATCGCGGATGAAATGAATTAAAACATTCTGCCTAGACCTGCTTTTCCTTCATCGCGATCACGGCACTTACCTCGCGATCGTGAATAAAATTTTTTAAACTCCCCAAAATTACACTGCGCGAACGCGACTTCACCTACGCGAACGCGATGCACAAATAACCTTCAGCCCATCTTCCTCTACGCGATCGCGACTGCCATCACGCGAATGCGATGCACAGCTTCCCAGCCTTCCGGGAACACGAAGCCTCTCACGCGAGCGCGATGGCTTAATTTTGTCCTTCCTCAAATCCTTCTACGCAATCACGATACACCCTACGCGATCGCGAAGGGTAATTCTCTGCAACACCTGGTACGATTTTTCTGCAACTCCCAAACTCCAAAAATGACCCGAATGACCATCCGAAACTCATCCGAGGCCCCTGGGACCTCAACCAAAGGCACCAACACATCCTAAACCCTTATTAAAACTTGCTCCAATCATCGAAACACCTCAAACAACATCAAATTACCCAAAACACATCGAATTCAAGCCTAAGTTTCTAAAAATCTTCCGAAATATGCTTTCGATCAAAAACCCAACCAAATCACGTCCGAATGACCTGAAATTTTGCAAACACATCCCAAATGACACATCAAAGTCACTGCAACTCTCGGAATTCCATTACGACCCCCGGATCAAAATATCACCTACCAACCAAAAATCGCCAAAATATCAACTGCGCTTGAAGCCTAATTCTACTCTGGACCTCCAGAACCCATTCCGATCACACTCCTATGCCATAAATCACCTACCGAAGCTAACCGAACCATCAGAACTCACATCCGATCTCTCTAACATATAATGCAACATCCGGTTGACTTTTCCAACTTAAACCTTCTTAAAAGAGACTAAGTGTCTCATTTCTTACCAAATACTCTCCGAAATCAAACTGATCAATCCGATCACATAAAACACGGATAACGAAGCATAAAGAAGAAAAAATGGGAGAAACAGAGCGGTAACTCATGAGATGACTGGCCGGGTCGTCACATCCTCCCCAACTTAAACAAACATTCATCCTCGAACGAGTCAAGAAACATACCTGAAGCCTTGAATATGTGAGGATATCTGCTCCGCATATCCCGCTCGGTCTCCCTGGTAGCCTCCTCCACGAGCCGACCTCTCTGCTGCATTTTCATTGAAGCTATATCCTTTGACCTCAACTTTCGAACCTGATGACCTAAAATAGCTACTGGCTTTACATCATAGGTCAAATCATCATCCAACTGAACCGTGCTGAAGTCCAAAACATGAAACGGATCCCCAATATACTTTCGGAGCACATAAACATGAAATACTGGATGCACACTCGACAAGCTGGGTGGCAAGGCAAGCTCATAAGCCACCTCCCCAATCTTTCGAAGAACCTCAAAAGGCCCAATAAACCAAGGACTCAATTTCCCTTTCTTCCAAAATCTCATAACACCCTTCATGGGTGAAACCTTCAACAGAACCTTCTCGCCAACCATGTAGGTCACATCTCAAACCTTTCTATCAGCATAACTCTTTTGTCTCGACTACGCTGTACGAAGCCTCTCCTGAATCACCTTCACCTTCTCCAAAGCATCCTGTACCAAATCAGTCCCCAATAGCCTAGCCTCACCGGGCTCGAACCAACCAACTGAAGATCTGCACCGCCTCCCATACAAAGTCTCATATGGAGCCATCTGAATACTCGACTGATAGCTGTTGTTATAAACAAACTCTGTAAGCGGTAGAAACTCATCCCATGATCCTCCGAAATCAATGATACAAGCACGCAACATGTCCTCCAATATCTATTTAGTACGCTTGGACTCACCATCCATCTGAGGATGAAAAGCTGTGCTCAACTCCACCGGAGTACCCAACTCTCTCTGCACGGCTCTTCAAAACTGCGAAGTAAACTGAATACCTCTATCTGAAATGATGGAGACTGGGACACCATGCAAATGAACAATCTCTCGGATAAAGATTCCTGCCAACAACTCTGAAGAATAGGTAGTACACACAGGAATAAAGTGCACGGACTTGGTCAACCGATCCACAATCACCTAACTAGCATCGAACTTCTTCAAAGTCCGTGGAAGTCCAACAACAAAGTCCATAGTGATCCTCTCCCACTTCTACTTAGGAATATCCATCTGCTGTAGCAAGCCACCCGGTCTCTAATCCTCAAATCCTGATACATCTTCATGGCACCCAGATGAATGGAATACCGCGAGCTATGGGCCTCCTCCAGAATCAACTCCTGAAGCCCATCCACATTAGGCACGCAAATCCGGCCCTGCATCCTCAACACCCCATCATCACCGATGGTCACATCTCTAGCATCATCATGCTGAACTTTGTCCTTAAGGGCAAGCAAATGCGGATCATCATACTGGCACTCTCTGATGCGATCATATAAAAAAGACCGAGAAACCACACAAGCCAACACCCGGTTGGGCTCCGAAATATCTAATCTCACAAACCGATTGGTCAAGGCCTGAACATCAACTGTAAGAGGTCTCTCCCCAACTGGAATATATGCCAAACTCCCATACACACTGCCTTCTGGCTCAAAGCATCGGCCACCACATTGGCCTTTTCCGGATGGTACAATATAGTGATATCATAATCCTTAAGCAACTCCACCCATCTCCGCTGCCTCAAATTAAGATCCTTTTTCTTGAACAAATGCTGAAGACCGTGATGATCCGTGAACACCGCACAAGATATGCCATACAGGTAATGCCTCCAAATCTTCAATGCGTGACTATGGCAGCCAACTCCAAATCATGAACGGGGTAGTTCTTCTTATGGGGCTTAAACTGACGAGAAGCATAAGCAATAACTCTACCCTCCTGCATCAATACACAACCAATACCAACTCTCGAAGCATCACAATACACGGTATATGGACCTGAAGCTGATGGCAAAACCAATACTGGAGTTGTGGTCAAAGCTATCTTGAGCTTCTAAAATCTCTCCTCACACTCGTCCGACCATACAAATGAAACACCCTTCTGAGTCAACTTGGTCAAGGGCGATGCGATAGATGAGATCCCTGAACAAATCGGCGATAATAGCCTACCAAACCAAGAAAGCTACGAATCTCTATGGCTGAGGATGGTCTAGGCCAACTCTGAACCGCCTCTATCTTCTTCAGATCAACCTGATACCCTCACTAGACACCACATGCCCCAAGAAAGCCACTGAACTGAGCCAAAACTGACGTTTGGAGAATTTTGCATAAAGTTTCTCCTCTCTCAATCTCTACAACACAACTCTCAAATGCTCCGCGTGCTCCTCCTGACTACGCGAGTACACCAGAATATCATCAATGAAGACTATGACAAATGAATCAAGATAAGGCCGGAACACGCTGTTCATCAAATGCATGAACACTGCTGGGGCATTGGTCAGCCTAAAAGACATTACCAAGAAATCATAATGACCATATCGGGTCCTAAAAGCTGTCTTAAGAATATCTGAATCCCTGATCTTCAACTGGTGATAGCCTGAACGGAGATCAATCTTGGAGAACACTCTCGCTCCCTGAAGCTGATCAAATAAATCATCAATGCGAGGCAAAGGATACTTGTTCTTAATTGTTACCTTGTTCAATTGCCTATAATCAATGCACATTCTCATTGTGCCATCCTTCTTCTTCACAAACAGAACCGGCGCACCCCAAGGTGACACACTAGGCCGAATGAACCCCTTATCTAGGAATTCCTGAAGCTGCTCCTTCAATGCCTTCAACTCTGCTGGTGCCATACGATACGACGGAATAGAAATGGGCTGAGTTCCCGGCACCAGGTCAATGCCAAAATCAATATCCCTATCCGGTAGCATGCCCGACAGGTCTACAGGAAACACATCAGGAAAATCACTCACAACTGGAATAGAGTCAATACTGGATGTCTCAGCTCTGACATCCCTCACAAATGCTAGATATGCCAGACAACCCTTCCCAACCATACATTGGGCCTTCAAGAAAGAGATCACTCTACTAGGAACATAATCAATCACACCACGCCACTTGATCCGCGGTACACCCGGCATAGCCAAAGTGACTATATTAGCATGACAGTCCAGAATAGCATAACACGGAGATAACCAGTCCATGCCCAAAATGACATCAAAATCCATCATGCTCAATAGAAATAGATCCACTTGGGTCTCTAGACCCCCAATAGTCACCACACATGACTGATACACACGGTCTACAACAACAGTATCGCCCATCAGAGTAGATATATGAACAGGTAAAGCAAGAGACTCCCGGGGCGTACCCAAATAATGAGCAAAATATGAGGACACATAATAAAAGGTGGAATCGGGATCAAATAATACAGAGGCATCTCTGTGGCAGACTGAAACAATACCTGCAATGACATCATCTGAAGCAATAGCATCTGCCTGCCTGGGATAGCATAGAAACATGCCTGGCCACCGCCTGATCGACCTCCGCCTCTGGGGCGACCCCTGGCTAACTGACCCCCACCCTAGCTGGCTGGGCAGGTGATGAAGAAACTAGCGCTGAAGCCAAAGACTGACCCCTCTGCTGGGATGAACTAGCAACTCGATGAGGACACTGCCTCCACATGTGGCCCATCTTGCCACACTCATAACAACTCCCAGGTGCTGGAGAAGGGGACTGAAGGGAACCCCTCGCACCGAGGTGACTAGCTGATGCGCTCGATGTAGAAGAACCCTGAACCGATGGAGCACGAGACACACACTGAGCTGGAAGGGCGCTGAGTGATGACTGGCCCTGCTGAGATCCATGATAACCATGACCTGAAGATGCCCCACAATAACCTGGGCGGGCTGACTGAGCAGGCCTGAATGAACGGCCTCTACATACTAATACTGGCCCCTCGAAGGAGCACCACTATAACTGCCAGATTCTCGAGGCCTCTTGGCCTCCCTCTCCTCTCGCTCCTAACGGCGAACAGTATTAATCTCCCGGGAGATATCAATAACCTCCTCGAAGGTAGAACCCACCACTCTCTATTTGGTCATAAGAATACGGAGCTGATAAGTAAGACCATCAATAAACCTCCTGATCCTCTCTCAATCTGTCAAAACCATCCAGATGGCATGACGAGCCAACTTAGAAAACCTCGACTCATATTGTGACATAGTCATATCCCCTGTCGCAACCACTCATACTGTCTACGCAGCTCCTCTCTGCGGGACTGCGGTACATACTTCTCCAGGAAGAGAATGGAGAACTGCTGCCGAGTAAGGGGCGCTGCACCAATAGGCCTATGCCTCTCCTATTCCTCCCACTAAGTGAAGGCATCCCCTGAGAACTGAAAGGTCGTAAATGCCACATCACTAGACTCAAGAATCCCTACTGTACGAAGCATCCGCTGGCACTTATCCAAGAAACCCTGGGCATCCTCGCCCTCTACTCCGCTGAATGTCGGAGGCTGGAGTCTACCAAACCTCTCAAGTCGACACTGCTCATCATCCGACATAACTGGCAGAACAAACTCCTGAGCTGGTGCAACTGGTTAGGCTGGAGGTGCCCCCGGCATCTGAAGTCCCTGCACTACCTACTCAGGTGTGCGAGGGGAGTCTGATTGCCTCCCCCGACCTGTGAAGTAGCTGCTGCTGTAGTGGCTGAAACTGCTTGAGCCAGGCTAGTGAAAACTGATAAGATCTGTGCCAAGGCCTCCTGAAGACCCGGAATCACGTTGGGCACAACTGGTGCCTGAACTAGTGCTGCTGGAGCATCCATAGCTGGATCCTGATCCTGAGCTAGGGAAGCTGGTGGGTCTACAGGTGCTGCCCTCGCTGCTCTGCCTCTACCACGACCACGACCGCATCTGCAGCCTCTGGTGGCCTCCGCTGGTGGCTCTAGTGGTCGTCCACCCCGTCCGGTAGCTCGTGTCCTCACCATCTGTGAGAGAATAGAATAACGGAAGTTCAGTACTCAGATCAACAAGTTCGCACGATAAGAATTTGAAGAATATGAAGTTTTTCCTAAAGGTTCTATAGCCTCTCGAGGATAAATACAGACATCTCCATACCGATCCGCGAGACTCTACTAAACCGGCTCATGACTCGCGAGACCTATGTAACCTAGGCTCTGATACCAACTTGTCACGACCCCAAATACCGTTCGTGATGGCGCCTATCACATTACTAGGCAAGCCGGACCAATTATAAACCACAACCCATTTTCATTTTAAATAAATCATTTGCTAACACGGTTTAATTACCAACTATCATAATAAGTGTTTAAAACGGCAAGATAGATATGCGAAAGTCAACAAATCATAGAAACTACACAACCTACACTGATCTGGTGTCACAAGTCTAGAGCCTCTAATACAAGTCTGAACAACCTACTACATAGATAGTCTAGGAATGCGGAAAAAATTAATAAGATAGAAGGGAGAAATCAAGGTTGCGGATGCCATGCAGCTACCTCGAAATCCCCGGCAATTGTTGAACGACTGAAAAGCTCTCACTCGGCCTCCGGGGCACTTGGATCTACACGCGAGGTGCATGGAGTAATGTGAGTACTCCGACCCAGTGAGTAATAAAGGTAAATAATGACTAAAAGTAAGAAAACACGTATACACAGGGTATTCTATAATGAAGCAACTAAATAAGTAATTTGTAAGCAGTAAACCAATGAAAAGGAACATAAAGTACTTCTACAACAAATAAACAGCTAATTGACAAACAGTTATAATAAAGTAAACACATAGAAGTTCGCCCCTCGGGCACAATATCAACAATTTCCACCCCTCGGGCTCAATCTCACATCACAATGGTAGCCGCACTCACTGAGGGTGTGCAGACTCCGGGAGGGACCCCTTACGGCCCAAGCGCAATATCAAGCCATCTCGTGGCATCAAATCTAGGCCCTCGGCCTCATATCAATCAAGCCACCTCATGGCGTATATATGTATCTCAGGCCCTTAGCCTCATATCAGTGTCAGTGTTCCTCACAATATAGGTCCTTGGCCTTACTCAGTCAAAAATCATCACAAGCCTCTCGGGCAATAGTAAAAGAGTGTTTCTCAGCCCAAACATCATTTAAGTCTTAAAACTGAGTAAACGTGGCTGAGTAGTAAAATAGTGGAAAATAACGTGACTGAGTTCAAGTATAAGTCAAAACAGTGAGGAAATATCAATAAAAATCCCCGAACCAGACCCAAATATGGCATTTAACCCAAATTATGATGATAGCAAATAGTATTCAATCAAATACGCAGTAAAATCATCAATCGGGACGGACCAAGTCACAATCCCCAATAGTGCACGACCCCACGCTCAACATCAAGTGTGTGCCTCACCTCAATATAGCACTATGATGTGCAATACGGGGTTTCAAACCCTCAGGACATCATTTACAATCATTACTCACCTTGAACTTGCTAAATCTCTAGCTCGCGACGCCTTTGCCCCTCGAATTGGCCTCCACGCGCATTGAATCTATCCAAAATCAGAAAAATACGTCACAATATGCTAAGGGAACAAAGCCCAAGTGAAAACAATCGAAAAATACCAAAAAATCCCGAAATTAGCAAAACCCGAGCCCCGAGCCCACTTCTCGAAACTTAGAAATTTTCACATCAAAGGGTTTTTTATCTCCCCACGAGTTCATACACACCAAAAGTTCTCAAATCCGACCCCAAATGGTCCTCCAAATCCCCAAATCAAACGTCCGAAATTCCAAGCCCTGGTTCTTCCATTTTTTATGATTACTAGGTGGATTTCACAATAGATTCGAGTTTTAGGTCCGAAATTCTTACCTCCAAACGTTTCTCCTTGAATCCCTCTTCAATTTCCTTCAAAAAGACAAACTATGGAGTAAATGAGCTCCAAAATCGCGGATGAAATGAATTAAAACATTCTGCCCAGGCCTGCTTTTCCTTCATCGCGATCGCGGCACTTCCCTCGCGATCGCAAAGAATAAATTTTAACCTCCCCAAAATTACACTACGCGAACGCGACCTCACCTACGTGAACACGAAGCACTAATAACCTTCAGCCCATCTTCCTCTACGCGATCGTGAGATCCTTCACGCGAACGCATTGCACAGCTTCCCAGCCTTCCGCGAACGCGAAAACTCTCACACGAACGCAAAGGCTTAATTCTGGCCTTCCTAAAATCCTTCTACGCGATCGCGATACACCCTATGTGATCGCGAAGGGTAGTTCTCTGCAACACCTGATCCGATTTTTCTACAACTCCCAAACTCCAAAAATGACCCGAATGACCATCCGAAACTCACTCGAGGCCCCCGGGACCTCAACCAAAGGCACCAACACATCCTAAAACCTTATTCAAACTTTATCCAATCATCAAAACACCTCAAACAACATCAAATTACCCAAAACACATCGAATTTAAACCTAAGTTTCTAAAAATCTTCCTAAATATGCTTTCGATCAAAAAGCCAACCTAACCACGTCCGAATGACCTGAAATTTTGCACACACATCCCAAATGACATAACCAAGCTATTTCAACTCTCAGAATTCCATTATGACCCCCGGATCAAAATCTCACCTACCAACCGGAAATCGTCAAAATATCAACTTCGCCAATTCAAGCCTAATTCTACTCCAGACCTCCAAAACCCATTCAAATCACACTCCTAAGCCATAAATTACCTCCCAAAGCTAACCAAACCATCGGAACTCACATCCGAGCTCTCTAACACATAAGTCAACATCCAGTTGACTTTTCCAACTTAAACCTTCTTAAAAGAGACTAAGTGTCTCATTTCTTACCAAATCCTCTCCGAACTCAAACTGATCAATCCGATCACATAAAATACGAATAATGAAGTAGAAATGGGGAAACCGGAGCGGTAACTCATCAGATGACTGGCTGGGTCGTCACATGCAAGCAACCATGCCATGATCTTCTTCTTTGACTTGGCATTCTGTGTAGCAAGGGAGTCCACCCAAGCTCCCAAATCAGTGACTAAAGTACGCATACCTGCCATCTCATGTTCTAAAGTACCAATTCTTGTTTCCCATCCACTACCTGAAGGTTTCCATCCCCTGCTCATGCGGTGGAGAAGCAACAACATCCTCACTATGAACCTTAGTTACCTTGTCGGCCTCATCAGATTCCTCACTATCTGCCTTAGAAGCCCTAGAAGGTTCCTTCCCAATTACAACTTTATCAGCCCTAAATTTCTGTTCGCGCTTGACTTTCTCATCAGTGGCCCTATTTTCCAGCACACGTACCTCACGGCATAACCGCATGACTAGTGACGGGAAAAAGAACCCATACATCTACATAGGACACCTAATTGTTATCTCATTCTGAATGACTTTAGCAACGTCAAAATCGTAGTTATTGACAAAGCACCAAATCAGAGCAGCCCGAGGACCATTCACCTTAGTAGTCTATCCCAATGGAATGAGGCGGTTATTGATTATGTAGAGACAGTATTTCCCTTTAAAAGTGAGCGAAGCCGAGTGAAATTTGTGCCCCTCCTTCAGCAACACTACAGTATTCCCAAACACAAATGGTTGCAAAGAACAGGTGCCATAGGTATGGTTTCCCGCTGTGCATGACGTAATAGTCACATGTATCAGGGTCTTCCACATATTCCGGCAAGTGATAGGCCCTTTGGATGGCCTCATTGGAGAAATCCACACTCTTCTTCCAGACGGTACATACATGGTCCTCATGTTCCGGGTAGTTCACATAGAACTCCTTAATAACCATCAAATTTGCTTCGTCGAGTTCTTCAAAAAACACCCCCAGTCTTTGCCTGACCAATTCCGTATACACTCTAGGACAGTCGTTTTGGAGAGGTGCAATATCTATTCCTCTTTTCGATATGCACTTTTTGCTTGCTTTGTTATTAAATTGTTGTTGGGATTCACATGAGACAAACTTATTCTGATTATAAGGACGAGCAGATGTAGAAGCTCGCGACCGGGACGTGCCTGCTTGACCACGTTTGGAGGCACTGGCAGTTTTTCTTTTCTTTGAGAGCGTCATCATATCTGTAACAAAACTCTGACTATTAGCTAATGAATCACTTATCAAACCAAGAAAGGCTACTTAGACTTTACCCTCACACGTGGTCACAAAATTACACCCTCAATCTCATTGTGGCATTTACACAAACACTTAACATGTACAGCTGACACTAACCTCCCACAATGCAATTTTAGCCTTAACCAGACTAATGATACACCAATTTCACTCCTAGAAACTATATGGTCAGTCTCCATTGTGCACTCAACCTCCACCCAACATGAAAAGGAGACCAAACAAAAAAGAAAGAAACAAAAAATTTCTACAACCAAACTAACAAAAAAATAGAAAACAAGGAAAAAACATCTCACATACCTGAGGAGTCTTTGAGAAAGAGTGCTTTGGAGGAAGGGGAAGGGAGAAGAGTAGGGGAGAGGGGGTGGGCGAGTTAGGTTTTCACTTAAGAGAATAGGGAAAAGGGTAAAATATAGAAGGGGGATTGAGGGGTGTTCAATATTAACTGAAATTAAAAGAGAATTACTTACCTATGCGCGGTCGGGTGCATAGTTGGGTCAACCCGTGCGGGGTCAAGTGCGCTATCAACCCTTCAAGTGCGTGGGCGCACACATACCACATAGGCTGACGTTGTCTTTTGCGTGACTATATGCGTGAGGTACCCCCAGGTGCACAGTCGCACACGGATACACTCACAAGGGGCCTTTAGACACCTTGGTTCCGATCATCCTCAACATATACCTTCCTACACCTACATAGTCATAAAATACACTAATTTCTATCTACTCTATGCTATAAACAAAAGTGAAAAATTAAGCTAGTAGAAGAGTTAGAGGTAGTTATGAGTTATAATCGTCAGCTTGACTCAACCGGGCATCCTCAACTGATTTTGATTCTCGAGGATTGCTGAGCAAATCCTTTAGCAAAACACGATTTTAGCATGTGCCCATTCACTTTGAATCTTTCCATTCCATCTATGTTTTGAATCTCAATTTCCCCATATGGTGGTACATGTTTCACCACATACGGTCCCGTCCATCTAGTCTTAAATTTTCTGGGGAACAATCTGAGTCTACTATTATACGGTAAGACTCTGTCCCCTTCATGAAACTTCTTTGGGTTAATCAGATGATCATGCCACCTTTTAGTCTTTTCCTTGAAAATCCGCGCATTTTTATACGCGTCCAGTCTAAACTCCTCCAATGTATTCATCTGCTTCAACCTGTGTTCACTTGCAAGAGTAAGATCCAGATTAAGCATCTTAATTTCCCAATAAGCTTTATGTTCTATCTCAACAGGTAGGTGATACATTTCTATACACTAGTTTGAATAGTGAAGTCCCTGTGGTTGTTTTGAATGCAGTTCTATACACCCATAGAGCTTCCTCCAACTTTACAAACCAATCCTTACGAGAAGCACTAACCGTCTTTTCAAGAATTCGTTTAAGTTCACAGTGAGTCACTTCTACTTGCCCACTAGTTTGGGCATGGTACGAGGTTCTTGTTTTGTATGTGACCCCATAATTGGACAGCAGTGCAGCAAATTGCTTGTTCACAAAGTGTGACCTATTGTCACTAATAATCACTCGAGGCATCCCAAAATGGGTAAAGATGTTCTTCTATATGAACTCACACACCACCCGAGCATCATTGGTCCTAGTAGGGATTGCTTCGGCCCACTTGGAGACGTAGTCAATGGCTACTAGGATATACTCATAAAAATGTGACAATGGGAACGGACCATGAAGTCAATGCCCCAAAGGTAAAAAAATTCACATACCAGAATGGAGTTGAGTGGCATTTCGTCCCTCTTGCTAATATTACCTTCCATATGACACTTGTCATATGCAGCTACATACACTCATGTGTCTTTGTTCAAAGTAGGCCAATAGAAACCGACTTCCATAACATTTGCTGTAGTGCGATTTCCACCATAGTGTCCTCCAGTTAATCCATCATGGCAATGAGACAGAATGCTTGCCATCTCTCCCTCAGGCACACATCTTCGAATTACACCATCTACACACAGTTTAAACAAGAAAGGGTCATTCCAAAAGTAACATTTTACCTCACTTTGCAGCTTCTTTTTCTGCTCATAAGTCAAGTCGTATGGCACCCACCCATTAGCCAAAAAGTTGGCTATGTCGGCAAACCATGGCGGTCTATCAGAGACTGTTGCAATGGAAAAACTCTGCTCATCTGGGAACTCTGCCCGAATGTCCACCACTTCAATAGGTGGTTTCTCCAATCGTGACAGGTCGTTAGCCACTTGATTTTTTGTGCCCTTCATGTCTTTGATTTCTAGATAAAATTCTTGCAACAACAATACCTACCATATCAGACGTGGTTTGGACTTTCTCTAACTCAACAAATATTTCAGTGCTGAGTGATCAGTATGCACTATTACCTTGCTTCCTACCAAATATAATCTAAACTTGTAAAAAGCAAAGACTATTGCAAAGAACTCCTTCTCCGTGGTAGCATAGTTCACCTGAGCATCATTTAAGGTCCAACTTGCATAGAAAATAGGTCGGAACAGTTTATCTCTCCTCTGCCCCAGCACTGCTCCTATTGCCACATCACTAGTGTCGCACATTATCTCAAAAGGCTTACTCCAGTTAGGAGTCGCCATTATGTGGGCACTCACTAGCTTTTTCTTGAATATAAATTTCACATCAAATACAAATTTCACATGCTTGGCAAGTAATGCAATTAAGGGCTTTGTAATGCTGAAAAAATTCTTGATGAACCTTCTATAGAAATCGACATGCCCCAAAAAACTTCTGATTCTCTTCACTGAAGTCGGTGGTTGGAGCTTCACTATCACATATACTTTAGGTTTGTCGACCTCAATACCTTCAGCTGTGACTTTATGGCCTAGGACTATCCCCTCCTTAACCATGAAGTAAAACTTTTCCTAGTTGAGTACTAGGTGAGTGTCCTCATATCGTTTCAGAACAAGTTCGAGGTTCCTCAAGCAATCTTTAAAGTCATCTCCAAATAGAGTAAAGTCATCCATGAACACTTCCAGACACTTCCTATTCAAATTTGAAAATATTGACATCAAGCATCTCTGGAAAGTAGCTGGTGCATTGCATAGTCCGAAAGGCATTTTTTGGTATACAAAAAATTCCGGACGGGCATGTAAAGGTGGTTTTCGAAACATCTTTGGGAGCAATGGGTATTTGATTGTAACCTGAATATCCATCTAAGAAGCAGTAACATCCCCGCCCCGCCACCTTCTCTAACATTTGATCAATGAAAGGAACAGGGAAGTGATCCTTCCTTGTTGCATCATTTAATCTCCGGTAATCTATGCACATCCTCCATCCAGTATCTGTTATGGTAGGAATTAGCTCGTTGTCCTTGTTTTTTACCACTGTCATGCCCCATTTTTCTGGCACAACCTATACGAGGCTAATCCATTGACTGTCAGAGATTGAATACCTGCATCCAGCAATTTGAGTATCTCTTTTTGCACCACCTCCTCAAGGTTTTTTGTTCAATTTGCACTGGGGCTGCACCACCGGTTTACTCCCTTCTTCTAACAGGATCTTGTGCATGGAGATTGCGGGACTGATCCACTAAATATCGGCTATACTCCAACCGATTGCCTTTTATGCTTTCGTAGTAACTCCACAAGCACATGTTCTTGTTCACCTATCAAATCAGCAGCAACACTCACGGAAAAATTGTTAGTCTCCAAAAAATCATATTTCAAATGTGTCGGGAGTACTTTCAATTCTAGCTTCGACTTGATCTTTTCTTTCTCAATATCTTCTTCGTCTACCACCCAATTCTCATCTTCCAAACCCTTAACTTCCTTCTTGATCTTAAGATCTTCATCCTCTGTTGTGCTTGATTCTCTAATGCATCTTTCTATTGAATCACTTACCAACTTATCCAACTTGTGTTGTTCAGCTAACTCTCCCACCACATCTAGTATGAGACAAGCATAGGCATATGCCTCATCACATAGGTATTTCATCATTCTCTTTATTTGAAACATCACTTTTTCTCTCCCACTCGTAGAATGAGTTGCCCCTCATATATATCAAGAATAGCCCGGCCAGTGCAGAGGAATGGTGTAACGACCCAGCCGGTTGTTTTGAGAATTTAAGCTCCGTTTAGCTGCGTAAGGTCTTGAACAACTTCATAATATGTGTATCGACTTACGTGCATGGTTGAATTCAGTTAATGGATGATTTAAAGTCAAATTGGAAGAAGGAAACTAGTTTTGAAAGTTTAAACAGTGAGAATTTGACCGGAATTGGACTTTTGAGTAAACGGTCCCGGAATGGGTTTTGGGTGATACAACTTTGTATGGTGATTTTGGACTTAGGCGTGCATACGGAATCGGATTTGGAGGTCCGTAGGGTAATTTGAGGCATTTCAGCGAAAGTTGGAAAAGTTGAAGTTTGGGAAATGGAGAAGTTTGACTCATAGTTGACTTTTGTGATATTGGGGTCAGAATGCGATTCTGAGAGTTGGAACAGCTCCGTTATGACATTTTGGACTTGTCTGCAAAATTTGGCGTCATTCCGGGTTGATTTGATCAGTTTCGGCACAAGTTTTCAAAGATGGAAGATTTGGAAGTTCATAGTTCGATTCATGGTGCGATTCGTCGTTTCAGCATTATTTGATATGATTTGAGAACTCAAGTGAGTCCATATTAGGTTATATCACTTGTTTGTGTGTTTAGACGGGGTCCCGGGGGTTTCGGGTGGGCTACGGGTCATTTTTCCAATTTTTGGAACTGCTGTTTTCTGCTTCTGGTACCCTCCTTCGCGATCGCGAACCGCCTTTCGCGTTCGTGATGCTTTGTTTCTGATCACCACTAAATCCTTCTTCGCGTTCGCGTTCATTACTCCGCATTCGCGAAGTCCTGCATTTTCTTTCTTCGTGTTCGCGTCACCTTGTTCGCGTTCGCGTAGCTCAGTTCATGGACCACCAGATTTTCCTTCTTCGCAATCGCACAAGTTTGTACGTGATCGCGTAGCACTGATTCAGGTCAGTGGCCTTACTCTTCGAGATCGCATCTCCTTTTCCGCGATCGCGATGCACAAATTTTTGGGCAAACAGAATATATCCCAAAATAGAGGGTTAGTGTTATTTACCTAGAATCTAACATATCTAACAAATTTTATTCATATCTTGACTTGTGGAGCTCGGTTTTGAGCGATTCTTTGAGGGTTTTTTCACACAAATCGATTGGGTAAGTGTTCTTCACCTAGAATCTAACATATTACATGATTTTATCTTTATTTTTATCTTTTAATTTTTGTTTTGAGTTGAGGAAAATGTTGGTTTGAAAGAAAATTTCTAAAATGAAAATTCGTGATTTGAGGGACCAAATGGTATCGGAATTTGACAAATCTTGTATCGTTGAACTCGTATCGGAATGGGTATTCGGTTTTTTTGTAAAATTTGTCAGGTTCCGAGGGCAGGCCCGGGGGTCAACTTTTGGACCAATATTTGGATTTTGTTAAAAATTGAGACTTTATGATCCAGAATAGTTTCTCATGTGTTTTATTTGTTGTCTAAAGTTAATTTGGTTAGATTTGAGCCGTCTGGAGGTATTTTCACCTGAGAAGTGCATTTTAGAGTATCGGTTTGTCGTCTTTGAGGTAAGTATCTTGCCTAACCTTGTGTAGGGGACTTCCCCTTAGGATTTGAATCTGCTATGTTGATTGTAGTTCATGTACGTGAGGTGACAAGTGCGTGCTCGGACTAATTTGTGGAAAGTTGGCCTTTTAGGGTTCTTAGGTCCTTATATTCACTGAGTATGAAGTTGTTCTTGATAGTATTGAATTCCCTATTTACTAGTCTCACCTCTACATGCTTTAATTGGAATTAATTGCTTTATGATTCATTCTTATTGCCTAATTGACTCTTATTTTGCTTAACTGAATTTTTTTACCTCTTTTATTGTCATGCTATCTTTTATAACTGCTTGTCTTTTTTGGAAATCATTATTATCTCTTTTGTAATTGCTTAATCTTAATTGAGGTAATAATTATCTTCCCGCTGCTCATCCTTACTTGAAATTGTTGTATATTCTTTGTAATTTGTCCAACCTTAAAAGAAGTTTAGATATCCTATATTTAGTTGACATTTCCTTATTTGGAATTATTTGATTCGTGTTAGCTTCCTTGTTGTTGAACTACATATTGTGGGATTATTGCTTTATATTATTTTCTCCTTTGTTGAGCTGTTCTTATTACGTTTAGTATTCTCTATTGTGGTTATTCCTTGTGAGCTAGTTTTACTATCTCCTTGTGATCGAAAATTATTGAGTTGATTTACTTATCGCATTCTTGTATATATTGTCATTATTGTTGTTGTACTTATTGTGGTGGTGCATGAGGTTTCTGCCATGTGGTTGTTGATATTGTGATGCACGAGGTTTCTACCGTGATGTTGTTGTTGTGGGGTTGCACGAGGTTTCTGTTGTGCTATTGCTACTATTGATATATTGCACATGCGGAGTGACAAGGCGAGGTATGTATATATGCTTATATGTGGGATGCGCATGTGGCGAGACAAGGTGGGAACATTATGATGCATGTGTGGCGAAACAAGGGGGCATTCACTATATTATTGTTGCACACGTGGAGAAACAAGGTGGGCTATGTCAGGGATTGATGGTGATGATTTGTGATGGCCTAGGGGCATTCTTACTATTTGATATTGTGTTGTGGTACAATTACTGTATGATTTTTATCTCGTGGAAGTTGTGAGAAAATTTCTTATGTGTTGGTCCTTCTTTTCCTTATGCTTATTAGCTGGTAAGAACTATATTAAAGCATTTGCACAAGCATACATGTCATTGAGCACTCCCATTTGATATGAAGTTCTCCTGATATTGCTGAGTATAGATGTACACCCTCGTTTACTTGTCATATATGTGAGAGTAGCTCTATTTAGCAAGTGAGTTGTCAGTGTAACCATGAGGTGTGATGAGGGTACAGGATGACAAGTATTAGGGTTTAGGTTTTGAGACCCGTGAGTTGCAATTTGTCCGAGATTCGGTATTTCATGGAGTTTGTTGGATAAGACCTAATGTGAACACCATCGTTGTGATTGTTGTATTGTTAGCCTTATTGTGTAGTCTATATATATATATATACACATATACACATCATGTTTCGTAATTCCTATGCTTATAATTGTACAGTTTATTAGGCCGGTAGGTGTCTTGACTGTTCCTCGTCACTACTCCATCGAGGTTAGTCTTGATACTTACTAGGCACCACCGTGGTATGCTCATGCTACTCTTCTGCACATTTTTGTTGTGCAGATTCCAGGTATCGATCATTAGTAGTTGTGTGGAGCATTACTGAGGAGACTCGAGGTAGACCTGCTGCTGCGTTCGCAAGCTTCGGAGTCACCTTCTTACTTGTATTCAACTGTATTCACTCTTTTCCAAACAGTTTATATAGAAGTGGTAGTTAACTCTGTAGAGCTTATGACTTGTACTACCGGATTTTGGGAATATGTTCATTGTATACAGGATTCATTCCAGAAGAATTTTAAGATGTTGTTTGTTATTGTTGTTCTTTTGTAAATGTTAGGCTTACCTAGTCCTTAAGACTAGGTGCCGTCATGAAACCCAACGGAGGGGAAATTGGGTCGTGACAAATGGTCTCCCCAGGATTAGAGGTACCTCTTTATTCCTTCCATATCTACCACGATGAAGTCTACTAGGAAAACAAAATTGTCCACCCTCACCAGAATATCTTCAATTATGCCCTCCAGTATGATTGTGGTTTGATCAGCCAGTTGCAAGGATACCGGCATAGATTTGATCACTCCTAGCTATCCTTCCAATTTGTTCAACACCAATAATGGCATCAAGTTAATGGATGCACCTGCATCGCACAAAGCTTTGTCAAAAAATTTTCTACCCAACGAGTAGGGTATAGTGAGACTACCGGGATTTCTACACTTCTTAGGAATCTTGTTTTGTAAAATGGCACTGCAGTGGCCATTGAGTTTGACCACTTTCGTTTCCTCGAGCTTCCTTTTGCTTGAAAGGAGCCTTTAGGAATTTTGCATAGGTTGGCATTTGTGTGAGCATCTCCATGAACGGAATGTTCACATACAACTATTTTAGCATCTCCAAGAATTTTCCAAAGCATTTGTCTAACTTCTCCCACTTCATCTTTTGAAAAAAAGTTAACAATGGCATGTGCTTGCTTTCCTCAACTGCACTGCTCACCTTCTGCTTATCAACCTCCTTGCTGCCAATATCTTCCTTGGGCAAAGATTCACCAATTTTCTATTCTTTTGCTACCTTGGTTGAGTTGATCTCCTTCTCATCCCTTGGTTTTGAATTGGGATCTGCTAATATTTTGCCACTCTTGAGAGACACGGGCTTGTTCGTTTCCTTTGGATTCTTTTCAGTGTTTGCCTGTCAAAGTCCCTGGTGCCCTTTCTAACAATAATGATGCAAACCTCCCCATTTGTCTTTCTAGATTCTGGATGGTTGTGTCGTGCTCCCAGATAGCGGTCCCTTGAATCTCAGGTGTCTCATCGGATCTATTTTTTAAATGCCTTCATTAGATCTTCTAAACTTGAGTTGTTAGGCTATGGAGGTTGGTATGGTTGCCTATGTTGAGTTTGGAAACCAGGAGGTCCTTGCACTTGTGCTCTGAGATTTTGCTGTTGCCATGAATTCAAACTACCAGTTGAAGAATTCCATGAGAACCCTGGATGTCTCTGTCCCATAGAATTGAAATTACCACCTCTTTGGTAACTGCCTTGACTTTTTCTTCTGTGGTGAATGTTTGGCACTCATGAGCCGGGTGTCCCAATCCATAGACGTCACATATCACATGTGGTTGATTTTGCACCTGAACCATCATTAGTTGCTTGATATCCTTAGCCATAGCTGCAATATGGGCCTACATTGTTACTGACGATTCTACTTGGTACACGCCTGCTGATCTTCATGGTGTGTGGACCATTGTTCTGCATCTTCAGATAGTTAATTCAGAAGTGTGACGATCTCTTCTGTAGTTTTCTTTATCGGAGGACCTGCAACTACACTATTAAGAAATCTCCTTGATGACGTTTAACCCATCCCAGAAGTCCTGGAGTTGCATCAATTGCTCAATTCCATTGTGAGGGCACCTCCGTAATAGCTCCTTAAATATTTCCCATGCCTCAAACACTATCTCCCCTTCACCTTGGCTGAAATTGTGAATCTCTTTCCTTATCTACCCAGTCTCAACAGCCGAGAAATATTTTCTAAGAACTTGGTAGTCATCTACTCCCACGTACGGATTGAACCCGTGGGTAGACTTCTTATCTACTACTTTGCATCATCCTTGGGTGAGAATGGAAATGCTTTGAGGTAGATGGCATCATGTGATGCTCCATTGTAGCGGAATGTGTTCATAATTTCATCAAAGTCCATCAGATGGTTGATGGGATCTTCATTGGGTTTGCCCCTAAATATGCAATTGTTCTGAATGGTCTGGATGACTCCCTATTTGAGTTCAAAATTATTGGCATCAATGGGTGGGGGCCTCACACCAGACTATTGCTAGTTGTACACTGGTCTGGCATAATCTCCTAGTGACCTCCTCAGCCTAGGAGCTGCATTTCCAAATTCATCTTCGATCATGTTTCGGTTGGGATTGAACCTTCGCTCCCCGTCGACCGTTTCATCCACAATTATGCGGTCTGCTTTAGCTGCTAACTGTGCTTCCTGTTGGCTGTTGCTGAGTTGCCTCTCTTGCAGCTAGGTTAACATCCTCTTCATTGTTCACCATTGTATTTTGAGTCGAAGTCTGACCCAAAAACAATCTGTTCGTTCCTTTCTCCCTTCTCAACTGCCGCAGGTGCTTGTCTAATTCTGGATCGTATGGCACCAATTCCTCAGAAGAGGATCGAGTCATACACCGCTGAACTTAACCTGTTGCTTGCACATAGATAAGAAGAGCGTAAAAAGGAAAATAAAATAAAATTGTTCCTGAATTCGCACCGAAAGTTAAGTCAAACACTATTAATCGCCAATCCCCGGCAACGACGCCAAAATTTAACGAACGCAAAATTGGTGTATAAAACTGAGGCTCGCTAGTCAAAGGTAGTATAGTATTAAATTGTCTCCATAGGGATTGGTTTAAATAGTATTCTAATAAATCTTCAGCTCAACATTACCAGGATAATAAACCTTTGATTTATGTTATTATCGACTACTAATAAAACTAAGATTATATATTGTAAGAAACTAATGGAAATTTAATGACTACGTAGCAACGATTGAATATCAAGGTGAGAAGTAAGGGCTAGACAAGATAAGTGATCAACTATTATTCCGGGTACTCTGTGTTAAGTTCACTCTTAACTTCTATTGACTCCTTCGATTTCAACAGATGATTAGGCTACCTTAGGAATTCAAATTCTTCTTTCGAATAAATGAGAGTTCCCATAACCAACCTAATAATAGGTCTTATGAACATATGCACAAATACAGTGAATGAATGATCTTTCGAAGAACGCCTCTCGATAATTCTTCTAAACTGGGTTAATTGATAACTCTCTAAGCTCTTTCGATTACTTATGAGAGGCATAAAACCAACCCAAATAATATGACACAATGCGAATTGCAGCAACACTTTTCTTTCGATTAAAGTTAATCCACAATTAGCCTTTCAATTCAATTAATAACTCATTCAGTGAATTTAAGTAATTAACAGAGAGTAAAAACCCATAACAATACTCAAATCACAACATCCATCAATAACCCTAAAAAGGATTACTCCATATTGGAGAGTTATTCATCAAAAGAGTATTAGAAGAACAAGAAGACATTAATATTCCCAAAAATCCAACAAACTTCCGTTTTGTATGAATTGGATAAAGTATTTTGTGTCTCCGTAGTTCCCTTCCCTTTTTCTCTCCAAAAGTTCCTCCAAAATCTGAGAGCCTTTCTATTTAGACAAGTGTGATGACCTTTTCACTTGATTTATAATTAAATTCTGTGTTCTGAGGACTTAAAAATCTCTTTTTGTCTTACCTCAATTTGCGTGCACATTCCGGACGCGTTTCCTGAGAGATTTTATGTGAAAACTAAGTAAAAAAAGGAAATTGGCTTTTAAAATTGATTAAAGTTGACTTTGGTCAACATTCTTGGTAAACGGACCCGGACCCGTGATCCGACGGTGTTGATACCCAATTTTTCTCTATATATTTTCAAGATGCAAAATAACTTCAAAATAGCATATGTATGCATATATAAGCATGTCCAAGTGTTTCATTATTTTTCCATAATTTTTAAAGGTTTAAATTGATTTATTTTCTCCTTTTTTATCTATAAAATCTCAATAATTATTTCCAAAATTATTATTTTGATAATTAATCTATTGGATTTTCATGTTTATGCCAAAATATGGCTAATGTAATTTTTACATATTTTTATAATTTTATTTAGTATTTTAAAGGTAAATTGCATATAATTGCAATATTAGCCCTTTTTAAGGTTTAAATAGGTTTTATATTCATACAATTGGGTCCTGTATTTTTAAATTTTTAATTATATGTTATAAATCATGTTAGCCCTTTTAATTTATTTTTCAGAAACTATTTACTATTTTGATAAATTAAAAAGGGAAAAAGTGGCTATTTAAATTTTAGCCCAAATTGGCTTTTAAATCTAACCCAAATCAAACCCAATTCCCCGGCCCAATTTCTAATTAAATCCGACCCTAACCCTTTTTAACCCTACCCAATCCCGGATCCCCACCTTCCCCACTTAATCTAGGTCGTTGATCATTCAGATCAACGCCCACTATTCCACCTGCCTAAAATAAACCTAAATGACCCCCTTAACCTAATTCATTTCTACCAACTCGCAATAGTCGCCGCCATGTCTCCTGGTTAACCTAATCCCTCCCCTATCAAACCCTCTCTGAAACCTAAGGCTAACCCCAGTCGCCGCCACCCAAATCCACCCTAAACCCCTTCAATCCTCACTCAATCCATGGACTCTCATGGCCGTTTAAGATGTATACCGGTCTCCCATGTCTCCTGGTTGCCTATTTTCGTGATTTCATGGAAAGATATCGAAGAGATCTAGTCCAGACATTGCAAACATCTATCCATGGCCTTTATCCGGCCATCCATGGTCGTTCGAGTCGGATCCATGGCTTTTCCGGCTAGATAGGTAACTTTTCGAAGTCTTTCACATTTTCCTGGGTTCTCCGAAACCCTAACTTTAAAGGCTTTCCGATTTTCTTTTAGATCTATCTTAGATTTGTGTATGTTATGAACCTCTTAACTGTTTTCCTTAAAGGTTTTCCGATTTTTCAAAAGTGACTTTTCGTCTTCAACGATTAGGGTTTTTCTTAACCTCTTTCAAAAGATCTTTTCTCCAATTTTTCGTGTTGTTTTATGATTTTACTATGTTCAAACGATTTGTTTATGCTTTTCTTCTACCTGACTCAACATGTTGAAAGCCCTAAATATTTTTGGTTTTATCCAAGGTTCTTGAAACCATCTTTTATTTTGTATACGTGTTTTGACTGAGTTCTTTGTGTTTAAACTTTTTTCTTTGTTTAACTTGACTGATTCTGAGTTCTTACCCTTTTAACTCAGCTCTGTTAAAACATTAGTTTCTTGAAGTTTTCCTCACTTGTTAATGCGAGTTTTTTAAAAGATCTCCTTTACCTGTTGCTATGTGTTAGACTGTTTCCTTCATTTTTGGTTCTATGTGACTACTTAACTTTGTTGACTACTATGCTTCGAGTAGGTTCTTTTACTGCTAAGCCCTAGCCTACTCCTGTTACTGTTGTATGTTTGTGTACATCTAGTTGTTTCTTTTGTCAATACGGTCGGCCTTGCATGTTCATTCTTCTCTATTTATATGGTGAAGTGCAGAGTCATGACTCTTTCTTGATTGATCTTGATTTCCTCAAGTTACGAATGATTGCAAATATTTTCTTATAAACCTCTGGTTTCACTCGTTTTATTTAAATTGATTGATTCCCTTCCTTTGCTGTGTTGTTTTACCCCTGCTGAATCCTTTCCCAAAATTAAGTATATTTTGTACTTAGACTCAATTATTTACTCTATACTTTTACTATCCCCTATATGGTCAGAAATTAATCTTTCTCAAATTGATTTTCTTTCCTTAATTACCCTTGTTAGTATCCGTTTGAGCAATAATTCCTTGATTAAAGGGAATATTTGTATTAATTGATTCTGACTGTGATTACTTCCATATTTGTGTCAAACCTTTACTTGTTACCTTATTTTTCTACTCGTTTTAAAGGCTATAAATACCGTAATGCTTTCATTAACAAGACACGAACAACTGAGTTCAAAACACACACTTATTCACTAAAAACTCTCTCTTTATCTACTGATACTTTTGCTACTGCTTTGTCTAGCCGGCTGAAAGCCAAGGCTAGACTGCGGAATCCTACTTTCTTTACCTTTCTGCACTTTGCTTTCTCCACTGGTATGTCTTAGTTTAATGTTAAAGCTTCAACAACAACATGCTTCTTTGATTGTTTCAGTTTCTCTCATTCTTGTCTACTTCTGCTTGTGATTCTGTTATGAAACCTGCAGTCAAGTTACATTACCAGCATGCTATAATGTCTCCCTCCCCCTTTAGATTAATGCACTCCCCTATGTGTATTTCAAGGCATACTCTGTCAGTCACTTATTGTGTACTTGCCATCCCAAGTCCCTATCCCTTCAATGTGCTTATGTTCTTTCTGACTAGCCTGTGATCATGCCAGTATCAGCTATTGTTGTGCATACCCAACTAGTCCTAAGACCCTTGATGGGGTTATGTGTTTACAGTCAAATGTCCGTGTGTCCTAAATCCCTTGATCCCCCTATATGACTACTGATTCTATGCGTGACCCCATTTTGGGAGTTTTGAGTTTTCTTTACTACTACAACTGATTTTAATCACCTCTGTTACTGATTACTTTCAAAAATGGACTATCAGTCCAACTTTTAAACAAATCCCTTTCAACATGTGTTTTGCACTTCCACTATACTCTTAGAAACTAGGTTCTACCCCTCTTCTGTGAGCCTTGTCTTGGGACCCTTGAGTTCCCTCTGAACTTGGACACATAAGAGCTGGCCCTTCCACACTACACTCACTCTCTTGGTTATGCAGCCTGGGTGTGAGCACTGCCTCGGATCCTATGAGATCCTTAGGGAACTCTGACACACCCTGATATGAGCAAGGCTTTGGAACAATATTGACATTGAAGTGGTTTATTACATAACTCAGAGAGGAAGTCAGGATAAGGCTTCCTATGGTTGTAACTTCTTATTTTTGCACTTCTTTTGTAATTCAATCGTCTGGTCTGTAATAATTTGTAACAAGTATAGGGTTGGCTAGTGAAAAGGGATGGGAAATATGCATGCCTTAGATATCAAAAGGGTAGAAAACATGTTATTAGGTTATATTCCTACTTATGCAATAGAAACCATGCTTAGGACTCATTTTATACATTAGAGATCATGTTCCCTAGGACTTACACTTACTGTTTTCAGCATGTCCATTTCACTATCATATCACTTAGAAAATCTTGCGTTAAATGTGTTAATAACCGATGTTTTTTGAGTTCATGTTCCTACTGCCATACACACTTAGATATCTTGTTTTAGGCTAAACAACACTAACAAACATATCATCTCTGTATATTCTGGAAATCATGTTTTAAACGCTGTAATATTTGTGCATATAGAAATCCTGCTTAGGATTCTGCATATACATCATTCTGCATCTCTGTACATTAGATACCATGTCGTTAGGATTTCATTTATATCCGCTTAAGCACGCTTAGGTTAACTACGAATGCATAAAAGGAATAAAACATTTTTACTCAGTTTTTTTACAAGCAACTGGCCATAATTCTATGTGTTGATGTCACGACCCAAACCCGGACCCGGTTATGATGGCGCCTCTCGTGAAGACAAGGCCAGCCGACACTTCCCATTTTCCAATTTATTAACAGTTAAGCATTAAGAAACTGTCGAAACATGAATAAATAATCCAAAGTAGCAGATAATATCATAAATACGCGGAAGAACAACCTAACATAGCCCTAACCGGGGTGTCACTAGTCATGAGAATCTATAAGTCATAATACAAATTCGCTAAGTCTATAAACTAGTACAACTATCTAAAAGGAGATAGATGTGATAAAGATGGAGAAACACGGGACTGCGGACGTCAATTAGCTACCTCGTGAACTCCGAATATCCGCCTAAAGCTGGAAGGATCAGCACTCGGGAGCGGAACCAGCTATGCCTGAATCTGCACACAGGGTGCAGGGAGTAAAATGAGTACTCCAACTCAGTGCGTAACAAATGTAAATAAAGACTAAAAGCAAGAAATCACGTAAGGCACAAAGCATTCCATAATGAAGCAGTAAAACCATTTTAAATCAGCAAATCAGTGAAAGATAGGTAAAATCCTTTAACTCAACGTAGTTTCATGAAAAAGCCTTTTTCAATAATTAAGCAGGTGATTGACAGTCAATTATGAAAAGTAAACACATAAAGGCTCGCCCCTCGGGCACAATATCAACAAATCCACCCCTCGGGCAACATCTCATAACAGTACCAGCTCCTCGGGCTCAAATCACATATCAAAATACTAGCCCCTTGGGCTCAATCTCACATCACAATGGGTACCCCCGCTCACTGGGGTTGTACAGACTCTTGGAGGGGCCCCTTAAGGCCCAAGTGCAATATCAAGCCACCTCGTGGCATCATCACTAGGCCCTCGGCCTCATATCAATCAAGCCACCTCGTGGCGTACATATCTCAAGCCCTCGGCCTCAAATCAATATCAGTGTTTCCTCACAATATAGGCCTTTGGCCTTACTCAGTCAAAAAATCCTCACAAGCCCCTTGGCCAATAGTTAAACTGTGTTTCTCAGCCCAAACATCATTTAAAATATCATTTAAGTCTTAAAACTGAGTAAACATGGCTGAGTATGAAAAACAGTGAAAAATAACATGACTAAGTTCAAGTATAAAGTCAAAACAGTGAGGAAATATAAAAATAAAAACCCTGAAGTGTTCAAATAGTTGGCACTAGGCCCAAATATGGCATTCAACCCAAATAATAATGATAGCAAATAGTTTTCAATCAAATACGCGGTAAAATCATCAATCGGCACATACCAAGTCACAATCCCCAATAGGGCACGACCCCACACTCGTCATCGAGTGTGTGCCTCACCTCAATATAGTACTACGATGTGCAATCCGGTGTTTCAAACCCTCAGAACATCATTTACAATCATTGCTCATCTCGAACCGGTCAAATCTCTAGCTCGCGACGCCCTTGCCCCTCATATCAGCCTCCATTCGCGTCGAATCTAATCCAAAATCAGAACGAGAATGTTAAAATAGGCTAAGGGAACGAAGCCCAAGCGAAAATAATCAAAATACTACACAAATCCCAAAATTACCAAAACCCGACCCCCGAGCCCACGTCTTGGAATTCAATAATTTTTGCATCAATAGATTCCTTATCTCCCCATGAGTTCATACATATCAAAAGTTCACAAATCCGACCCCAAATGATCCTTCAAATCCTCAATTAAAGGTCTAAGTTTCCAAGCCCTATTTCTTCAATTTTTGGTTTAATTTCCATGATTTTCTAGGTGGAATTCACATAATAAGCGAGTTTTAAGTCCAAGAATCTTACCTCCAAGTAATTCCCCTTAAATCCCTCTTCAATCTCCTTCAAAAAGCTCCAAAAACGACCAACTATGGAGGAAATAAGCCCCAAAATTGTGGACAAGGCGAGCTTAAAAATCTTCTGCCTAGGCATTAATTCCTTCTTCGCGAACGAGGTCAAACCTTGTGTTCGCGAAGCACAGAAATTCCGCTGACCAAAACTCTCCTTTGCGAATGCGACCCTACCATCGCGAACGCGATGCTTCAACCTCTCAAACCTACGCGAACGCGACAATGCCTCTCGCGAACGCGATGCATATTAACACGACCCTTCGCGAATGCGAAGGCCAAATGTGATGCCTCCCTTCCTGACCCTTCGCGAAAACGAGGGTCCACTCACGAACGCAAAGACCAAAATACCTGCAACTACTGGAACTCAAAATCTGCAACTTTCTTAACTTCAAAATGATCCGTTCAACACCTCGAAACTCACCCGAGGCCCCCAGGACCTCAACCAAAGGCACTAACATAACCCAAAACCTTATTCAAACTTGTACCAACCTTCAAAACACCTCAAACAACATCAAATCAACCAAAAGACATCGGATTCAAGTCAAACTTTCTAAAATCTTCCGAATTCCGCTTTTGATCAAAAACCCAACCAAACCACGTCCGAATGACCTGAAAGTTTGCACACACATCCCAAATGACACAATGGAACTACTGCAACTCTCGGAATTCCATTCTGACCCCTATATCAAAATCTCGCTACCAACCGGATATTGCCAAAATATCAACTTCGCCAATTCAAGCCTAAATCTACTCCAGACCTTCAAAACCTATTCTGATCGCACTCTTAAGTCCCAAATCACCTCCCGAAGCTAAACGAACCACCAGAACTCACATCCGAGCCTTCTAACACAGAAGTCAACATCCGGTTGACTTTTCCAACTTAAACTTCCTTAAAAGAGACTAAGTGTCTCAAATCTTACTAAAATCATTCCGGATTCGATCCGACCAACCTGATACCACAAAATACAGATGAACAAAGCATAAAGAAGTAGAAATGGGGGAAATGGAGCGGTAACTCATGAGACGACTGGCCGGGTCGTCACATTCTCCCCAACTTAAACAAACATTCGTCCTCGAACGAGTCAAGAAACATACTTAAAGCCTTAAATAGGTGAGGATATCTACTCCGCATCTCCCGCTCGGTCTCCCAAGTAGCCTCCTCCATGGGCCGACCTCTCCACTGCACTTTTACTGAAGCTATATTGTTTGACCTTAACTTCCGAACCTGATGACCCAAAATAGCTACTGGCTCCAAATCATAGGTCAAATCATCATCCAACCGAACCGTGCTGAAATCCAGAACATGAGACGGATCCCTAATATACTTCCGAAGCATAGAAACATGAAATACCGGATGCACACTCGACAAGCTGGGTGGCAAAGCAAGCTCATAAGCCACCTCCCCAATCCTCCGAAGCACCCTAAAAGGTCCAATGAACCGCGGACTCAATTTCTCTTTCTTCCCAAATCTCATAACACCCTTCATGGGTGAAACCTTCAACAGAACCTTCTCACCCACCATGTAAGACACATCTCCAACCTTCCTGTCAGCATAACCCTTTGCCTCGATTGCGACAGATGGAGCCTCTCCTGAATCACCTTCACCTTTTCTAAGGCATTCTGCACCAAGTTTCTCCCCAATTGCCTAGCCTCTCCGGACTCGAACCAACCAACTGGAGATCTACACCGCCTCCCATACAAAGCCTCATATGGAGCCATCTGAATACTCGACTAGTAGCTATTGTTATATGCAAACTCTATGAGCTGTAGAAACTGATCCCATGACCCTCCAAAATCAATGACACAAGCACGCAACATGTCTTCCAATATCTGAATAGTGCGCTCGGATTGCCCGTCCGACTGAGGGTGAAAAGTTGTGCTCAACTCAACCTGATTACCCAACTCTCACTACACTGACCTCCAAAACTGCAAAGTAAACTAAGTGCCCCTATTTGAAATGATGGAAACTGGGACACCATGCAAATGAACAATATCCCGGATATAGATCTTTGCCAACCACTCTGAAAAATAGGTAGTACACACAGGAATGAAGTGCACGAACTTGGTCAGCCGATCCATAATCACCCAAATAGCATCGAACTTCTTTAAAGTCCGTGGAAGTCCAACAACAAAGTCCATAGTGATCCTCTCCCACTTACACTCAGGAATATCCATCCGCTGAAGTAAGCCACCCGGTCTCTGATGCTCATATTTTACTTGTTGACAATTGAGACACCGAGCTACAAATCCCACATTGTCTTTCTTCATTCTCTGCCACCAATAGTGCTATCTCAGATCCTGATACATCTTTGCGACACCAGGATGAATGGAATACCACGAGCTATGGGCCTCCTCAAGGATCAACTCCCGAAGCCCATCCACATTGGGCACACATATTCGGCCCTGTATCCTCAACACCCCATCATCTCCAATGGTCACATCTCTAGCATCACCATGTTGAACTTTGTCCTTAAGGACAAGCAAGTGTAGATCATCATACTGGCGCTCTCTGATGCGATCATATAAGGAAGACCGAGAAACCACACAATCCAATACCCGACCGGGCTCCGAAATATCTAACCTCACAAACCGATTGGCCAAGGCCTGAACATCAACTGCAAGAGGTCTCTCCCCAACTAGAATATATGACAAACTCCCCATACTCACTGCCTTTCATCTCAAGGCATGGCCACCACATTGGCCTTTCCTGAATGGTACAATATAGTGATATCATAATCTTTAAGCAACTCCAACCATTTACGCTGTCTCAAATTAAGATCCTTTTGCTTGAACAAATGCTGAAGACTGTGATGATCAGTGAACACTTCACAAGATAAGCCATACAAGTAATGCCTCCAAATCTTCAATGCGTGAACTATGGCAGCCAACTCCAAATCATGAACGAGGTAGTTCTTCTCATGGGGCTTCAACTGACGAGAAGCATAAGCAATAACTCTACCCTCCTGCATCAATACACAACCAATGCCAACTCTCGAAGCATCACAATACATGGTATATGAAACTGAAGCTGATGGCAAAACTAACATTAAAGCTGTGGTCAAAGCTGTCTTGAGCTTCTGAAAGCTCTCCTCACACTCGTCCGACCATACAAATGAAGCACCTTTTTGAGTCAACTTGGTCAAGGGCGATGTGATAGATGAGAATCCCTGAACAAAACAACGATAATAACCCGCCAAACTAAGAAAGCTATGAATCTCCATGGCTGAGGATGGTCTGGGCCAACTCTGTACCGCCTCTATCTTCTTCGGATCAACCTGAATACCCTCGCTGGACACCACATGCCCCAAGAAAGCCACTGAACTGAGCCAAAACTCACACTTGGAGAATTCTGCATAAAGCTTCTCCTCCCTCAATCTCTGCAACACAACTCTTAAATGCTCCGCGTGCTCCGTCTGACTACACGAATATACCAGAATATCATCAATGAAAACTATGACAAACGAGTCAAGATAAGGCCGGAACACAATGTTCATCAAATGTATGAACGTTGCTGGGGCATTGGTCAGCCCAAAAAACATCACCAAGAACTCATAATGACCATATCGGGTCCTGAAAGCTGTCTTAAGAATATCCGAGTCCCTGATCTTCAACTGGCGATAACTTGAATAGAGATCAATCTTGGAGAACACTCTCGCTCTCTGAAGCTGGTCGAATAAATCATCAATGCGAGGCAAAAGATACTTGTTCTTAATTGTTACTTGTTCAATTGCCTGTAATCAATGCATATCCTCATTATGCCATCCTGCTTCTTCACAAATAGAACCGGCGCACCCCAAGGTGACACACTAGGCCGAATGAGCCCTTTATCAAGGAGTTCTTGAAGCTGCTCCTTTAATTCCTTCAACTCCGTTAGTGCCATATGATATGGCAGAATAGAAATGGGCTGAGTGCCCGGCACCAGGTCAATACCGAAATCAATATCCCTATCCGGTGGCATGCCCAACAGGTCTATAGGAAACACATCGGGATAATCCCTCACAACTGGAACAAAATCAATATTGGGAATCTCAGCACCGACATCCCTCACAAAGGCTAGATACGAAAGACAACACTTCCCACCAATACACTGGGCTTTCAAGAATGAGATCACTCTACTAGGAACATAATCAATCACACCTCGCTACTCAATCTGTGGCACACCCGGTATAGCCAATGTGACTGTCTTAGCATGACAGTCCAGAATAGCATGACACGGAGATAGCCAATCCATGCCCAAAATGACATCGAAATCCACCATACACAATAATAAAAGATCCACACTGGTCTCCAGACCCCCAATAGTCACCACACACGAAACGCACGGTCTACAACAACAGTATTGCCCACCGGGGTAGATATATGAATAGGTGAAGTACGAAACACGGGGCATACCCAAATAACAAGCAAAATATGATGACAAATAAGAAAAGGTGGAACTAGGATCAAATAATACAGAGGCATCTCTGTGGCAGACTGAAACAATACTCGTAATAACAACATCTGAAGCAATAGCATCGGGTCTATCTGAAAGTGCATAAAAATGGGCCTGACCGCCACCTGATCAACCTCCCCCTCTGGGGCGACCCCTAGCTGACTGACCTTCACCCCTAGCTGGCTGGGCGGGTGGTGGTGAAGTAACTGGCGCTAAAGCCCATGACTGACCCCTCTGCTAAGATGAACTCGCAAGATGATGAGGTCACTGCCTCCACATATGACCCATCTCACCACACTCATAACAACTCCCAAGTGGTGGGTTAGGGGACTTAAGGGAACCCCTCGCACCGGAGTGACTAGCAGATGCAATCAACATAGAAGAGCCCTTAACTGATTGAGCACGGGATGAACTCTGATCTGGAAGGGCACTAAGTGATGACTGGCCCCGATGAGAACTGTGAGAACCATGACCTGATGACACCCCACGATAACCTAGGCGAGCTGGCTGAGCATGCCTGAATGGACGGCCTCTGCCGTGCTGAAACTGACATCTCGAAGGAGTACCACTATAACTACCAGATCCTCAAGGCCTCTTGGTCTCCCTCTCCTTTCGCTCATGGAAACGAACAAACTCAATCTCACGGGCAACATCCACAACTTCCTCGAAAGTAGCACTAATCACCATCTCCCTGGTCATGAGAATACGAAGTTGATAAGTGAGGCCATCAATAAACCTCCTAATCCTCTCTCTATCTGTCAGAACTATCCAAATAGTATGAAGAGCTAACTCGGATAACCTCAGCTCGCACTGCGTCGCAGTCATCTCTCCCTGATGCAGCCATTCAAACTCCCTACGCAGCTCCTCTCTACGGGACTGCAGCACGTACTTCTCTAGAAAGAGAACAGAGAATTGCTGCCAGGTAAGGGGCGCTGCACCAACAGGCCTATACCTCTCAAAAGCCTCCCACCAAGTAAAGGCAGCTCCCAAAAACTGATAAGTAGTGAAAGCGACCCCGCTGGTCTCCAAAATACCCGATGTACGAAGAATCCTTTGGCACTTATCTAAGAAACCCTGGGCATCCTCACCCTCTGCACCACTGAAGGTCGGAGGCTACAGTCTACCAAACCTCTCCAACCTATGCTACTCATCCTCTGGCATAGTAGGAACTACATAGTCCTGGGCAGTTGCAACCGGCTGGGCTGGATATGCCCCCAGCGTCTGAAGTCCTTGCATGACCTGCTCAGGTGTGCGAGCGGCGGGAGTCTGATTGCCTCCCCCGGCCTGAGAAGTAGATGTGGCTGTAGTGGTAGAAATCACCTGAGATAGGCCAGTGCAAGCTGATAAGATCCGAGCCAAGGCCTCCTGAAGACCCAAAATCACAATGGGCACAGCTGGTGCCTGAGCTGGTGCTGCTGGAGCGTCTATAATTGGGACCTGATCCTGAACTGGGGCAGTTGGTGGATCTGCAGGTGCTACCCTAGCTGCTCTGCCCCTACCATGACTATGACCGCATCCTCATCCTCTGGTGGCCACAACCGGTGGTACTGGTGGTTGTCCACCCTGGCCGGTCGCGCGTGTACTCACCATCTGTGGGAGAATAGAACAACAGAAGTTTAGTACTCGGATCAACAAATTCTCACGACAAGAATTTCAAGAATATGAAGTTTTTCCTAAAGGTTATACAGCCTCTCGAGGATAAATGCAGACGTATCTGTAACGATCCGCGAGACTCTACTAAACATGCTCATGACTCGTAAGACCTATGTAAACTAGGCTTTGATACCTACTTGCCACGACCGTAACCCGGACCCGGTCATGATGGCGCCTCTCGTGAAGACAAGGCCAGCCGACACTTCCCATTTTCCAATTTATTAACAGTTAAGCATTTAGAAATAGTCAAAACATGAAGAAATAATCCAAAGTAGCAGATAATATCATAAATACATGGAAGAACAACCCAACACAGCCCAAACCGGGGTATCACTAGTCATGAGCATCTATAAGTCATAATACAAATCCGCTAAGTCTATAAACTAGTACAACTATCTGAAAGGAGATAAAGGTGATAAAGATAGAGAAACATGGGACTGCGGACGTCAAGCAGCTACCTCGTAAACTCCGAATGTCCGCCTGAAACTGGAAGGATCAACACTCGGAAGCGGAACCAGCTACGCCTAAATCTGCACAAGGTGCAAGGAGTAAAGTCAGTAATCCAACTCAGTGAGTAACAAATGTAAATAAAGACTGAAAGCAAGAAATCACGTAAGGCCCAAAGCATTCCATAATGAAGCAATAAAACCATTTTAAATCAGTAAATCAGTGAAAGATAGGTAAAATCCTTTAACTCAACGTAGTTTCATGAAAAAGCCTTTTTCAATAATTAAGTAGGTGATTGACAGTCAATTATGAAAAGTAAACATATAAAGGCTCGCCCCTCGGGCACAGTATCAACAAAATCCACCCCTCAAACAACATCTCAAAACAGTACCAGCCCCTCGGTCTCAAATCACAGATCACAATACCAGCCCCTCGGGCTCAATGTCATATCACAATGGGTACCCGCGCTCATTGGGGGTGTACAGACTCCTGGAGGGGCCCCTTACGGCCCAAGCGCAATATCCAGCCACCTCGTGGCATCATCAATAGACCATCGGCCTCATATCAATCAAGCCACCTCGTGGCGTACATATCTTAGGCCCTCGGCCTCAAATCATTCTCAGTGTTTTCTCACAACATAGGCCCTCGGCCTTACTGAGTCAAAAAATCCTCACAAGCCACTCGGACAATAGTAAAATAGTGTTTCTCAGCCCAAACATCATTTAAAATATAATTTAAGTCTTAAAACTGAGTAAACATGGCTGAGTATGAAAACAGTGGAAAATAACATGACTGAGTTCAAGTATAAAGTCAAAACAGTGAGGAAATATCAATAAAAGCCCCGAAGGGTTAAAATTATTGGCACAAGGCCCAAATATGGCATTCAATCCAAATAATAATGATAGCAAATAGTTTTCCATCAAATACGCGGTAAAATCATCAATCGGGACAGACCAAGTCACAATCCCCAATAGTGCGCGACCCCGCACTCATCATAGAGCGTGTGCCTCATCTCAATATAGAACTACGATGTGCAATCCGGGGTTTCAAACCCTCAGAACATCAGTTATAATCATTACTCATCTCGAACCGGTCAAATCTCTAGCTCGTGACGCCCTTGCCACGCGAATCGGCCTCCACTCGCGTCGAATCAATCCAAAACCAGAATGAGGACATTAAAATAGGCTAAGGGAACGAAGCCCAAGCAAAAATAATCAAAATACTACACAAATCCCGAAATTACCAAAACCTGACCCCCTGGCCCACGTCTCGGAAGTCAATAATTTTTGCATCAATAGATTCCTTATCTCCCCACGAGTTCATATATATCAAAAGTTCTCAAATCCGACCCCAAATGGTCCTTCAAATCCTCAATTAAAGGTCTAAGTTTCCAAGCCCTAGTGCTTCAATTTTTGGCTTAATTTCCATGATTTTCTAGGTGGAATTCACATAAGGATCGAGTTTTAAGTCCAAGAATCTTACCTCCAAGTGATTCCACTTAAATCCCATCTTCTATCTCCTTGAAAAAGCTCCAAAAACGACCAACTATGGAGGAAATAAGCCCCAAAATTGTGGACAAGATAAGCTTAAAAACCTTCTGCCCAGGCATAATTTCCTTCTTCACGAACACAGTCAAAGCCTCGCATTCGTGAAGCACAAAAATGCCGTTGACCAAAACTCTCCTTCAGGAACGCGACAATGCCTCTCGCGAACGCGATGCATACTAACCCAGCCCTTCGCGAACGCGGGACTCCCCTTCGTGAACGCGAAGGCCAAACCTGACGCCTCCCTTCCTGACCCTTCGTAAACGCGAGGGTCCACTCACGAACGCGAAGAACAAAATACTTGCAACTGTTGGAACTCAAAATCTGCAACTTTCTTAACTTCAAAATGATCCGTTCAACCCCTCGAAACTCACCCGAGGTCCCCGGGACCTCAACCAAAGGCACAAACATAAGCCAAAACCTTATTCAAACTTGTACCAACCTTCAAAACACCTCAAACAACATCAATCAACCGAAACAAATCAGATTCAAACCAAACTTTCTAAAATTTTCTAAATTCCGCTTTTGATCAAAAACCCAACCAAACCACGTCCGAATGACCTGAAAGTTTGCACACACATACCAAATGACACAACAGAACTACTGCAACTCTCGGAATTCCATTCTGACCCCTATATCAAAATCTCGCCTACCAACCGGAAATCGCCAAAATATTAACTTCGCCAATTCAAGCCTAAATCTACTCCGGACCTCCAAAACCCATTCCGATTGCACTCCTAAGTCCAAAATCACCTCCCAAAGCTAAACGAACTACCGGAACTCATATCCGAGCCCTCTAATATAGAAGTCAATATCCAGTTGACTTTTTCAACTTAAACTTCCTTAAAAGAGACTAAGTGTCCCAAATCTTACCAAAATCATTCTAGATTCAATCCGACCAACCCGATACCACAAAACACGGATGAACAAAGCACAAAGGAGCAAAAATGGGGGAAACGGAGCGGTAGCTCATGAGACGACTGGCCGGGTCGTCACAACTGAATACCTAGAACAACATGTTTTAGGTAATATAAATAATCTCCAAACTATTTTAATAATTACTGAAAATTGCTTACGCCTAGGCAAGCCTTAGGTAATTACTTAAATAAAATTGGATCTGCCTTTGTTTAATTATAAACTGCTACAACTAGCAGGCATGCCTGATTCAGACTTCTTTTCAGAGTTATATAGCGAATCTGGTTCTGACTTAAACACCCTGCTTTAGGATTTTAAAATTCAGACCTTAACTGTATATGGGTCGTGCTGTCTATGTGCACTGTTTGCAGAGGTATAACTGAGCCTTCAATTTGCTTATATGTTTTCCCCTAATTGCAGTTTTATATGTTTTGTATGTCGCTTTAGCATTTTACCTTTGAACCTATGGGTCAGCCTAAAACCTCATTCTTATAGGAATAGGAGTCCTAAATCCCTCCGGTACTGATAGGAATGGGACGGGTAACAACATGCAATAGAGGTCGAGACCAACCCTCGCTTTAATTACCTTCACGGGGTGAGAAAGGGTAGATATGGATATGATGACCGGTGCGCTAATACCACGTGTATCCCTTCTTCTGAGGAGTGTCATACCGGGTATTGCATTGATGTGATCCATATTACAAACAAACCTAGGACACCCCTTTATTTTTATAAGTATGCTTAGACTATAACTCTTTTCAAAATCTTGCTTTTATTGTTTTTCAAACACTTGTGTATTTAAACTCAAAATACCCTATTATTTGAGCCTTTATTTTCTTATTTGCTAATTGCACAAATTCACAAAAATTGTCTAGCCGGGAACCACACTAGTGGATCCTGAGGGGCGCCTAACACCTTCTCCTTAGGATAATTTCAAGCCCTTACCCTATCTCTGGTTATCAAACATAGTTGTAGTTGGACCTTATAGGTGCCCTATCACACCTTAAAATCGTTAGGTGGCGACTCTTCAAATACCCAATTCCCAAAAGGAAATGAGTCATTACACCTCATGAACGTCGAAACCCGGAGTTCCTCTCCGTGGAGTGCGAAAAATGGGGCGCAACAGTATGTCGACTCTGCTGGGAATTTTTAGGCTTTTACCATTTCAGACTGTTCTTGTGAATTTGTACCCCCCCCCCCCTTTATGTGTAATTACTTGTTTAATTCCTTTAAGCATTTAATTTCTTTTTCAAAAGCAAAACTGACATATCTTTCTTGTTTCTTTCTTTTATTGTTGCTTTAAATTATGAAAATGCTATATTTATCGCTTTCTTAACGTGCAAATACGTGTCAACATGCTTTTAATTATTGCATAATCATGCTTAACACCATACTCCACTCATGCCAAACAAATACTATAACAACGCTTGATGAGTGGGTGCGCTCTTCCTATATCATTACCCCCTAAATTCATAAAGGCATATTTGCAGTAAAACTAGTCTATTAGCGGTGTAGTCGACAGTTCCGTGCCTTCCCCCTTGAGTTGTCTGCTCAAGGATACCAGTCTAAAACCCCATAGAAACCTTACTCTGTTCAAATTGTGCATGCATCATGGTCAAACCTAGCCAGGTCAGTTATGTTGTCCACATAATGATCCTTTAAAATAGCCTTGTCCAAATGTCCACTGGGTTTCCCTAAACCCAAACGGACATCATCACGTTCTGTGCATTTATTTGGAGAACTAAATGCTTCATGCTAATTGTTGATGATAAATAGTCGAGTCTGGTGGTGGTAGGGTCTAACCCTTTTGTTTTGTAGAAAATGAGGTACGAGGTCCCCAGTTTCGGTATGATTAGCACACTCCCACTATTGCTATACTGGTGGAGGAGTCTTCCATCAAATGACCAAATCAATAAGTGGAAAGAGAGGGCCGCCAAAGCTAGCGAAAAGTTGGAATATCTAGAATACAGTCTGTTAGAATTGGAAGGAAAAGTGAGGAAAAGAGTCACCGACTGCCAGAACGCTGAAGGAAATGAAGGAGAACACCTGGCAAAGGCATTTTTACTGGTGAACCTACGTGAGCTAGAGGATTTGATAAACGAAAGTATTCAAATAGATTAGGTTTACTCACGTTCCAAATGTAATAAGGTCAATGACCATTAGTGACTTTTATTTCTTGCTTATTTAGTGCGTTTTGGGATTCGTCTATTTTTATCAATAAAATGAGGCATTTAGCATTCTATGTTCTCCAAATCAATTTGTCGCTAGGCCTACCTCGGGCATAACGAGGTTCCCAAATTAGGACACGCTTTACATTCTCGCACTATGTGTTTAAATATTGCAATACTTTTTATAATCCTCACTGATTTGATTACCTTTTTATTTTTGTTTTTGTTTTTGTTTTATTATTCCCCGCCCCAAAGGTTAGTTCGTGCATTCTGGCATCGTCATCTTATTTCACAAGATCCAGGGGCCCTCCACCCACTCCTCTTCTTAGTCCGATTAAAGGCAAAAACAAAGGAAAAATGGAAGACTTGAACAACATCAAAAAGGAGAACACTGTTGAACAGATTGAGGCCACTAATGGCCAGGGTATTCGGGTTCCAAATGAGAATATGTCACAACTTGAACAGAAACTGATAAAATTCCAGGAAGAGCTTGATCAGGTTTGAAATCTGGCAAACCTGTCATTTTCCCTCAGCACCCCAGATATGAACTTCCCCAACACTCAAAACCATACACCTCCTCAAAACATCCTAAAACAACAGAATCATCCCGCTCCTCACCATCACATTGTTCCACGAAAGACCCGATGCGACACCTGCCATACCCCAAACAACACTCCACTACTCATCCTAGAACCTCAGAACTCCACAAACGACCATTTCCACACCCATAAACCAGGCCACCATAACACCCCTATCTACGTGGAAACCATGGCACACTCCATCCAACTTATCTCATGCACACCTGAGTTTGACGAAAAGGATCTACTTATCAGGAACTTGGCCGACGAGCTTAAGAAGCTGACCAGCCGGATTCAGGGCGTTGAGGGAAGCAAAGGAATCGAATGGCTGAACTATGAGGATCTTTGCATACAGCCTGATGTCGAACTGCCCGAGGGGTACAAACCTCCTAAGTTCGAAATGTTTGATGGTACGGGTGATCCAATGGTCCATCTGAGGGCATACTATGACAAACTAATTGGAGTGGGAAAGGATGAAAGGATTCGCATGAAGCTGTTCATGAGGAGTTTGAAAGGAGATGCATTATGTTGGTACATCAGCCAAGATCCTAAGAAGTGGTCAAGCTGGGTAGGCATGGCATCTGATTTTATGGATAGATTTAGGTTTATTACAGAGAATGCACCAGACGTGTTCTATATACAGAATCTAAAGAAGAAGCCCATAGAGACGTTTTGCGAGTATGCTACTAGTTGGAGGTCCGAAGCTACTAAGGTCAGACCTGCCTTAGAAGAGGAATAGATGAACAAGTTCTTTGTCCGGGCTCAGGACCCACAGTATTATAAATGGTTGATGATGATTGAGGACCACAAATTCTTCGATATTATCAAACTGGGTGAAAGAATTGAAGAAGGTATCAAAAGAGGTATGGTCACAAACTTCGAGGCCTTGCAAGCTACAAATAAGTCCTTAGAGTCCGGTGGTGTGTCCAAGAAGAGGGACGTAAGGGCCATGATGTGTGAGGCCCTGTGAAAATTTCTACTCAAAAACCCGAGTCTTGTGGTGCCAAGTTAGGATCATTATGCGGTCCATTATGCGGTCGCATAATGGTATGCGAACCGCATATTCGCCGCAGAACCAGTCAGTGTGTTGGTCAATTTGAGGTTAACTATGCGGCCAATTATACGATCGCATAATTGGTATGCGGGCCGTATAGTCATCGCATAATTCCCTTGAAATTTTTGTGAAGGCAGTTCTGCGGTGCATTATGCGACCATAGAACAAGTATGCGAACCGCATTTCCGTCGCATACCCGGGCAGTGTGTCCAGTTTTTGGGACCATTTTTGCGGTCCATTTTGCGGACTGCATGTCAGGTATGCGATCGCAGATCTGAGTCGGGCTCCAATTTTCTAAATTTTAAACCCGACCCCCTGTCGTTATATCCTGTACAATAGCTCATTTTGAGCCTAATTCCTGACGCTTTTAGAGTGAGAGAGAGAGGGGTCTAAGAGAAAGTGCTTCCCATCAAAATTACTCAATGAATCCTTGTTAAATCATTGAAGACAATCAAGTGAGGGACCTAAACCTTCATCCTAAGAAGTAAGACTTCATCACCTCAGCTCTTATTTTTACACACAGCTACAAGGGGTCGTTATTGAGGTAATTCATGGGGATAAGGGGGATTGCATTGCATGCATGTGTTCTTGAAGAATATGAGGAATTATAAATAAAGAGGCATGGGTAATGGTCTAGTGTAATCTTGCATAAAAGAACCATAAGGCCTTAATGAACACTAAATGCTCGATAAAATGCTCAAGAGAGCTTAGATTATGATCATTTCTTGATTATGAGTTAAATTATGCTATATTGCTTAAATAGATTGAAGTGCGAACATTCCCAGACGTTATAGGATAAAGGAAAGCTGGTTGAGGTATGTATAGCTAAAACCCCATCTTTTAGAAATTGAGCTCCGTCGGTGTTTGTGTAAATATGGTAAGATTAAAGTTGAATTGTTGTATTGATTGTTGTTTTACATGAATTTGGGATTGCAACCTTATTTGCGTGAAAGATGTGTCTCAATATGATTAATGTGCTATTCTTGATAAATTGAGATGGTGCAAGGAACATGAATCTTGTATTGAAATGCTTAGACCTTAAATCAAGATTGAAGCTGCATATATTGTGCTATCTATGAGAAGTCTCATCTATGCTTACAAATTATTTGCTCTTGTGTGCACCTATTATCCTTGATTACAATCTAACATTGAAAATGGAACGATGTGAGATATGGCCTAGTGCCGAAAATATGATGTGACAGTTATGGCCCCAAGTGCCTATGAAATGATTTACGGGAAACAAAGATTGAAATGAGAGGATTGATGGAAAGAGGAAACGCCTTGGTAAGGCGGCCTAGCCGAGATCGGACGCCATGATATGCTCATGGTGGTAATGTGTTTGTGATTGAAGTGAATGTCTCAAATGAGGCGACCTAGCCAATCGGGTCGAGATCGAACTCCGCTCAAGATAGCGGTGGTAATGTGAACAATGTTGAACAGTATGAAATGCCCCAAACTAAAGGCTATGGAAACATGATGTAAAAATTGTATGATTCATTTATATTGATAATGTTGTGATCATTTAAAGCTTTTGAGTTATACTTGTGATTTCCTTATGTGTGGGTTGAAAGTTTTTTCTAACTAGATGGTGTTTAGTTATACATACTAGTACTATTCCAGGTACTAACGTCCCTTTTGCCAGGGGCGCTACATTTTTAAATAAATGTAGGTGGCTCCATTTCAAATAGTGTCGATCGCGCGTAGCAGAGTAACTTCTTCTCGAAGTTTTGGTGAGCCCATTTCTCCTTCAAGGGGTTATAATGCACATATTTTGTTGTAGACTTCTACTTTTGAGGTATTGCCGGGTCCTTGTTGCCGGCATTGTCATACTTGTCTTTTACATCGTTAGAGGCTCCGTAGACATATGTGTGGGTTATATACGGGCGTTGGATGGGTCTATGAACTATGATGTAATTCTAATTCTCGCTTTTCTAAAGTGTATTCGTATGGAAATCTTGGAACTTATCGACGGTTTAATGTTATGATTTAAAATGAACTAACATTATAGAATGCACTATCTTTCCTCGTCTAAATAAATGATTGAAAGCATGGTTTCCTTATTCATATCGAGTTGGGTAGGAAGTGCTTGATAAGGCTTGCTCAGTTAGGTTTGCTCGATTGAGTGCCGGTCGCACCTCCCGAGGTTGGGGCATGATATGATGGTTGCGCAAAGGACCAAGTATCCCCTAAAATACCAAACTAACCCAACACCTCCATCATATATCAGCCAATCTCAAATTACCAAGCACTCTCACCCTCATACAACTTATCAGTCATCTCCACCTCCTACATATCAACCTACCTCAACCTGCTCATGCATACCAAACCTATAATGCTCAACCATCCCATTATAAATCACTCCCTGCACACCAAAGCTTCCCTAGACCTTAACGTAATTTTGATCGCAGACCTTAAAAACAATATACAGCCATCGCTGAACCCATCAACCAGTTGTATGAGAGACTCAAAGCTGCTGGTTATGTCACCCCCATCCCTGCTGCAACCCCTGAGAATACTTCTCAGTGGGTTAACCCAAACAAATCATGTGCATACCACTCAGGCATGAAAGGGCACGCCATCGATAAATGTCGTTCCTTGAAAGACAAGATCCAGTCTTTGATTGACAACAAGATTATTGTGGAAAAAGAACCCGCTCCGAACGTCCACAACAACCCTCTGCCAGACCATAAAGGTGGAGGTATCCACATGATTGAAATAGAAGATGACTGGAATCCCGAGGGATCAATCGGGTTGATCGCAGAAGGTGATGACCCAAAGAAGCCAACAATTACTCTCAATCCATTCATAGTCCAGATTCAACCGTCTAGGGACGCTGAGGTGAATATGTTTGTACCACTTGAGTTTGAAACAACGTTTTCCGCAAAAAAACCGGCACCAATTGAGGTTGAATTTTTGTCTCCGGCAAATGCACCTGCACTATTTGAGGTGGCAGTCTTGCCACCCAAGGCATATGTACCGTTCGGGGTGAGGATTGCCACACCGATCCCAGTAGCGATGTCGACCATGACACCATTCCATACAAATGACGTACCCTGGGACTATACAACTGAGGCAAGAAGAAAAGGCAAGGTTAGGTTTCAAGAAACTGTCGCTGTGCAGGGTATGACAAGAACTGGTAGAGTCTATACCCCTAAACACCTAGCTGAATCAAGAAAGCAGGCCTCCAATCGGCCGCCCCTCATTGAGACATGTCCGAATGACATTTGGAAGAAGATACAAGCCAAGGAATATTCAGTCATCAACCAGTTAAACAAGATGCCAGCACAAATATCCATTCTCTTTTTTCTGCAAAACTTTAAGGCGCACAAGAACGCTCTGTTAAAGGTGTTAAGTGAAGCATACGTACCAAGTAACATCACTGGATGGGAAATGGCTAATATGGTAGGACAGGTGCTGGAAAGCCATAAGATCACCTTTCATGGGGATGAGCTACCACCTAAAGGGCTGGGGCACAACAAAGCACTGCACATCACCGTGCAATGCAAAGATTATTTCATCGCCAGAATCCTGATCGATGGAGATTCCAGTCTTAACATTTGTCTGCAGGTGACACCCAAGAAGTTGGGTAAAGGGCTGCATGAGATAAAAGATAGAGCAATCAACGTGAAAGCTTTCGATGGTTCTCATAGGTCCACCATTGGTGAGATTATTCTATGCTTGCAGATGGGACCAACATGGTTCGATGTCGATTTCCAGGTGATAGATGTGCTAGCATCTTACAACTTGCTGCTGGGACGGCCATGGATTCAAGCTGCTGGGGCCGTAGCATCAACGATGCATCAGGCGGTAAAGTTCGAATGAAATCACTACGAGGTGATCATTCACGGCGATGGCAGCAACCCTATATACAGTCACTAGACCATTCCGACGATCGATGGAAGAAGGAAACTAGGTGGAGAAACTTACCACCATATTGAACGGGTCAATGCTATCTACAAAGACAAATAGTGGGATAACAAAACTGAGAGCATACTGAATTGCAGTGGGTACGAACCTGGCAAAGGGCTCGGCAAGAACCTCCAAGGAATTGCTAAGCCCATAAAACTCAAGAAACATGGCACTACCTTCGGTTTGGGATATGATTACATCTGGGAAGAATTCAACAACTGGTCGCCACCATGGCGCGGTCCTTACTATCCACTAGAGCAGCCAATACCGCATCTAGAGTAGACTTTCCAATAGGCTGACATTGTTTATGGGTCAGATGAAAAGAACTTGCGGCGGTAAAAAACTTGTTTCTTGAAGACAGTGATATGGACTGCAGTGTTGTTCTCGAGAAGGAGGGGGAGGAAGGCCCTTCCATACAGGCTGTGAGCAGAGGGTCATATCTCAAGAATTGGACCATCAGGACAACCAAAGCCCGACGTGCCTCGGTGTAGCAAGGCTAAAACAAGAATTATTTATTGTTTTTGCTAAATGATTTTCTTTTCACGTTTTGAATTCCCGCAATAAGATCTTCAATGTTCAAAGCAGTTGTTCAATTTATCAAAAGCATTTCTGATTTTCTTATGAATAAATATTTATTTCTATCATTTTCTTTCCCTACTTTACCAATATAGCATTACTATGACTTATCTTGATGAACCAACGACTGTGACATGCAATGAGACAACGCAACAAACGGACATTGATTTAGAGGAAGATGACATACCTGATGAGATTATCAAAGAAGTTGAGAACTTTGAGAACAGACCTAAGTCCAACCTGGACGAGACCAAAATTGTCAACCTGGGAGATGCAAAAAACGTTAAGGAAACACAAATCAGCGTTCACCTATCGCCATCAGAAAAGAAAGAATACACAAAATTTCTAAAGGAATATGAGGACATATTTGCCTGGTCGTATGATAACATGACTGGTCTGAGTACGTCTGTTGTGGCTCACAAATTTCCAACCAATCCAATGTGTCCTCCGGTAAAGCAAAAGCTCATAAAGTTCAAGCCTGATATTAGTTTGAAAATCAAGGAAGAGGCCAGCAAGCAGATCAAAGCTAAGGTTCTCAGGGTAGTAGAATACCCGACATGGTTAGCCAACATTGTGCCAGTGTCAAAGGAGGATGGGAAGGTCAGAGTCTGCATCGACTAATGGGATCTCAACCGGCCCAGTCCAAAAGATGACTTCCCTTTGCTGAATATACACATCCTGATTGACAATTGCCCCAAGCATGAGCTAAAATCATTTGTAGATTGCTTCGCTGGTTATCATCAGATCTGGATGGATGAAGAAGATGCTGAGAAAACGGCTTTCATTACGCCGTGGGGAATGTACTTTTACAAGATGATGTCATTCGGCCTAAAAAATGCAGGGGCCACCTACATGAGGGCCATGACTACCATTTTCCATGATATGATATACAAGGAGTAGAGGTATATGTAGACGATGTTATTATCAAATCCAAGAGGTCCACTAACCACATGGAAGATCTGAGGAAGTTCTTCAATAGACTATGAGGTACAACCTAAAACTAAACCCCGCAAAGTGCGCATTTGGGGTTCTTGTTGGGAAATTGCTTGGATTTATCATGAGTCGCCGAGGAATAGAACTGGATCCATCAAAAGTCAAAGACATTCAAGAACTACCACCGCCAAAAAACAAAAAGGATGTGATGTGCTTATTGGGGAGGCTCAACTACATCAACCGCTTCATAGCACGATCTACAGTTATCTGTGAGTCAATCTTTAAGATGTTGAAGAAGGACGCTGCTACCAAATGGACCGATGACTGCCAAAAGGCCTTCGACAGAATCAAGGACTACCTATCAACACCACCAATCTTAGTCCCGCCCAAGCCATGTAGACCCTTACTACTCTACCTTGCAGTGTTAGATGGAGCTTTTGGTTGCGTTCTGGGACAACATGATGAAACAAGGAGGAAGGAGCATGCCATTTATTATCTCTGTAAGAAGTTCACCCCCTACGAGGCCTGGTATTCTCTGTTGGAACGCACCTATTGTTCCTTGACTTGGGTAGCTCAAAAGCTGAGATATTACTTCTGCACCTATACTACATATCTCATATCGAGAAAGGATCCTTTGAAGTACATCTTTCAGAAGCCCATGCCCATAGGCAAGTTAGCCAAGTGGCAAATCCTGTTGAGTGAGTTCGACATTGTTTACGTAACTCAGAAAGTGGTCAAGGGATAGGCACTAGCAAACCACCTTGCTAAAAACCCCGTGGATGGAGGATACGAACCCCTAAAAACGTATTTTCCTGATAAAGAGGTATCATTCATAGGAGAAGACATTGCAGAATCCTATGATGGTTGGAGAATGTTCTTTGATGGAGCGACAAACTTCAATGGAGATGGCATAGGAGCAGTCCTAGTATTAGAAACCGGTCAGCATTATCTGGTGTCTGCCAAACTCAGGTTTCCGTGCACCAACAATATGGCCGAATATGAAGCCTGCATCTTAGGACTCAAAATGGCCATTGACATGAACGTTCAAGAGTTTCTAGTAATTGGAGATTCAAACTTACTTATACATCAGGTATGAGAAGAATGGGAAACCAAGAACTCCAAGATACTCCCGTATCTACATCACGTACAAGAATTGAGAAAGAGGTTCACAAAGACGAAATTCCAGCATGTTCCCAGAGTCCAGAATGAGTTCGTCGATGTATTGGCTACCCTATCAGCTATGATATAGCATCCAGAAAAGAATTTCATTGATCTCATTCCAGTGAAGATCCATGATCAGCCATCTTAATGTTCCCATGTTGAAGAAAAAGCAGAAGGAAAGCCTTGGTTTCATGATATCAAGGAATATTTAGCAAAAGGAGAGTAACCAGAGCTTGCTGATCCTATTTAGAAACGCACACTTCAGAGATTATCCAACAACTTCTTTCACAGTGGAGGAATCCTGTATAGGAGGACTCCTGATTTGGGATTATTAAGATGTGTCGATGCTAAAGAATCATCCAGGCTGCTAGAGGAGATTCATACTGGGACATGCAGTCCACATATGAACGGTTTTGGATTGGCAAAAAAGATACTCCGGGATGGTTACTTTTGGATGACTATGGAAACAGACTGCATCCAGTATGTCCGAAAATGCCATCGTTGTCAGATACATGCAGACATGATAAAGGTACCTCCAAATGAGCTTAACACAACAACCTCACCGTGACCATTCGCCGCCTAGGGAATGGACGTTATTGGACCAATCGTGCTTCCAACGGACACCGGTTTATCTTAGTAGCCATCGACTATTTCACTAAATGGGTCGAAGCAACATCTTACAGAGCAGTGACTAAGAAAGTCGTGGAAGACTTTGTCCGCGACCGCATTGTTTGTCGATTCTTAATTCCAGAGTCAATCATTACTGAGCCTCAATAGCGACTTGATGAAAGCTATGTGTGAAACTTTCAAGATCAAACATAAGAATTCCATAGCCTACAGGACTCAAATGAACGGAACTATAGAAGCCGCCAACAAGAATATCAAGAAGATATTGAGGAAAATGATAGAAAAGCATAAATAGTGGCACGAGAAGTTATCATTCGCTCTATTGGGGTATCACACCACAGTCCACATATCAACCGGGGCAACCCCCTATATCCTGGTTTATGGTACAGAGGCTGTCATTCCTGCTGAAGTAGAAATTCCTTCCTTAAGTATCATAAAAAAAGCTAAGCTCGACTACACGGAGTGGGTAAAAAGTTGTTATGAGCAACTATCCCTTATAGACGGAAAGAGAATGAATGCAGTTTGTCATGGTCAACTCTATCATAACAAAATGTCCAGAGCCTTCAACAAAAGAGTCAAGACGAGACAGTTCACACCGGGGAAGCTGGTGTTAAAGAAAATTTTTCCGCATCAAGATGAAGCCAAAGGGAAGTTCTCTCCCAACTGGCAGGGTCCATACATGGTTCACCGTGTTCTGACAGGAGGAGCCCTCATACTTGCAGAAATGGACGGAGAAGTCTGGACAAAGCCGATCAATTCAGATGCAGTCAAGCGTTACTATGTGTAATCTTTATGCTTTCCTTATATGATGTAAATTGAACTATGCCTGACCTAATTCCCGTTTAAGAGGGGATATGTAGGCAGCCCTATGGGTTCAGTCACAATTCAATAAAATTTTCATTTTCCCTGCAAATTGGAAACTGGGGCAGAATTTTGAGGAGGACCCTCAAATTCTGAAGTAATTTCAGTCGATCGCTGCATGAGCAACAACCAGAAACGTCAACCCATCAAAATTCCGTTAGCAGGAGAGGTCGCAATGTCTTGAACTACATTGCGGTCGTCAGTTCATCTAAAAAATTATTTTAATTATACACTTATGTCATACTTTTACAAAATCATACATGATTACTATTGAAATTGCTTTGTTTAGCAGTGCTACCCCAATGATATAGACGATATCACCGGACCGAAGCCGAGCAAGTCAAGCAAAGCCAGCGAGTATACGAACTAACCTTCCCCCTTACAAAACTCACGATTTTTCTTTGGATGCAGGCACTAGGATTGAGAAATCATTAAACATACCGTATGCCCATGGAAAAACCTTGTTCAAAGAATACGACTCTCCGAACCATCACACTTTCTATCAACACACACAAGTAATGCTCCGTAGTCACAATGCTCCTAGTAATCACAATGTCGCAATCTGATATCAGCTAAGAAAACTCTACTATCATTCGTTATTTTATTCTTTCATAAGACTACCATTCTACTTTCCGAGGTTAAGCTATACCTCCATCTGCATTCACATTGCATAAGGCTACCATTTTGCCTTCCGAGACTAAACGCTATCTCCATCTGCATTCGCAATGCATAAGGCTACCATTCTGCCTTCCAATTTGCATAAGGCTACCATTCTGCCTTCCAATTTGCATAAGGCTACCATTCTTCCTTCTAATTTGCTTAAGGCTACCATTCTGCCTTCCAATCTGCATAAAGCTACCATTCTGCCTTCCGAGGTTAAGCGTTACCTCCATCTGCATCTGCATTGCATAAGGCTACCATTCTGCCTTCCAAGGTTAAGCTTTACCTCCATCTGCATCTACATTGCATAAGGCTATCAATCTGCCTTCCAACTTGCATAAGGCTACCATTCTGCCTTCCGAGGTTAAGGTCTACCTCCAATTTTCTTCGAAACTAAGCACCATCTCAAGTACTATTTATTTCCATTTCTTATGGGCTAAGCTCTGCCCTTCAATTCGTAAGACTAAGCTCTATCTTGTCCGCATCATACTACTGCATCTTTCATGGGCTAAAATATCGCCAACTCATCTGAAGGCGTCATCACTCGGAGGCACCATCTTCATAGCCCGAGAACACCATGTCATGGCCTGAAGATCTCTTTCAATCTATTGCATATCATTATTCAAAAGCGTCATGGTTTGGAGGCACCATTCTCATAGCCCGAGAACATCATTTCATGGCCTGCAAATCCCTTACTATGCGCTTCATGGCCCAGGACATCATGGTCCAAGGACGTCATCCTAACCGTCCAAAGACAACATTCACTGTCCAATGGGAATTTGCATCATGTTTAAATTTATGCACAATATATACTTGTATTGCTTATTTGAAGGTAAGACGGCAAGAAACGGCCAACTCGGCATGAGCGATTCCGCTCTAGTACCCGCAGCCATACCAAACTTAACCATTCTCGTAAACCGATCACTCACTCGGCCCTAGATATTGCGTCCGTTCTTGAAAAGTCTCCATCGACATACTCTGCCGATGGATCCTGAACTACATATGGCCCGATTCCTATAAAATCAGAGATATGTAGGCAACTCAGAAGCCAGGGTGCAGCCTAACCTCTTCAAACCATTTCGCTCGGTCAAAATTGGCCATCATATCTTTACCCGACAACTCTTTCATCCTTCCCGGGTAAAGATGGGCTGTTGTTGATCCCCAATTTTTCTCTATATATTTTCAATATGCAAAATAACTTCAAAATAACATATGTATGCATATATAAGCATGTCCAAGTGTTTTATTATTTTTCCATAATTTTTAAAGGTTTAAATTGATTTATTTTCTTCCTTTTTATCCATAAAATCCCAATAATTATTTCCAAAATTATTATTTTAATAATTCATCTACTGTATTTTCATATTTATGTCAAAATATGGCTAAGGTAATTTTTACAATTTTATTTAGTATTTTAAAGCTAAATTGCATATAATTGGGTCCTATATTTTTAAATTATTAATTATGTGTTATAAATCATTTTAGCCCTTTTAATTTAGTTTTCAAAAACTATTTACTATTTTTATAAATTAAAAAGGAAAAAAGTGGCTATTTAAATTTTAGCCCAAATTGGCTTTCAAATCTAACCCAAATCAAACCCAATTACCCGGCCCAATTTCTAATTAAACCCCACCCTAACCCTTTTTAACCCTACCCAAACCCAGATCCCTACCCACCTCATTTAATCTAGGCCGTTGATCATTCAGATCAACGACCACCATTCCACCTGCCTAAAATAACCTAAACGACCCCCTTAACCTAATTCATTTCTACCAACCCGCTGCTCTTGAATCCCTCCCCCTATCAAACCCTCTCTGAAACCTAAGGCTTACCCTAGCCGCCGCCACCCAAATCCACCCAAAACCCCTTCAATCCTCACTCAATCCATGGACTCCAATGGCCGTTTCAGATGTATACCGGCACCCCATGTCTCCTGGTTGCCTATTTTCGTGATTCATGGAAAGATCTCGAAGCGATCTAGTCCAAACATTGCAAACTTCTATCCATGGCCTTTCTCCAGACATTTATGGTTGTTCGAGTCAGATCCATGGCTTTTCCGACTAGATCGGTAACTTTTCGAAGTCTTTCTCATTTTTCTAGGTTCTCCGAAACCCTAACTTTATAGGCTTTCCAATTTTCTTTCAGATCTGTCATAGATCTGTGTTATGAACCTCTTAAGTGTTTTCCTTAAAGGTTTTCCGATTTTTCAAAAGTGACTTTTCGTCTTCAATGATTAGGGTTTTTCTTAAACTCTTTTAAAAGATCTCTTCTCCGATTTTCAGTGTTATTTTATGATTTTACTATATTCAAATGATTTTTTATGCTTTTCTTCTACCTGACTCAGCATGTTGAAAGCCCTAAATATCTTTGGTTTATCCAAGGTTCTGAAACCGTCTTTTATTTTGTATACATTTTTCGACTGTGTTCTTTGTGTTTAAACCTTTTTCTTTGTTTAACTTGACTGATTCTGAGTTCTTACCCTTTTAACTCAGCTCTGTTAAAATCCTAGTTTCTTGAAATTTTCCTCACTTGTTACTGAGAGTTTTTTAAAAGATCTCCTTTACCTGTTGCTATGTGTTAGACTGTTTCCTTCATTTTTGGTTCTATGTGACTACTTGACTTTGTTGACTACTATGCTTCGAGTAAGTTCTTTTACTGCTAAGCCCTAGCCTACTCCTATTACTGTTGTATGTTTGTGTACATCTAGTTGTTTCTTTTGTCAATACGGTTGGCCTTGCATGTTCATTCTTCTCTATTTTTATGGCGAAGTGTAGAATCATGACTCTTTCTTGATGATCTTGATTTCCTCAAGTTACGACCGATTGCAAATATTTTCTTATAAACCCCTGGATTCACTCGTTTTGTTTAAATTGATTGATTCCCTTCCTTTGCTGTGATGTTTTACCCTACTGAATCCTTTCCCAGAATTAAGTATATTTTGTACTTAGACTCAATTATTTACTCCATACTTTTACTATCCCTTATATGGTAAGAAATTAATCTTTCTCAAATTGATTTTCTTTCCTTAGTTACCCTTGTTAGTATCTGTTTGAGCAGTAATTCCTTGATTAAAAGGAATACTTGTATTAATTGATTTTGACTGTGATTACTTCCATATTTGTGTCAAACCTTTACTTGTTACCTTATTTTTCTACTAGTTTTAAAGGCTATAAATACCCTAATGCCTTCATTAACAAGACACGAACAACTGAGTTCAAAACACACACTTATACACTCAAAACTCTCTCTTTCTCTACTTCTACTTGTGCTACTGCTTTGTCTAGCCGGCTGAAAGCCAAGGCTAGACAGCGCAATCCTACTTGCTTTACCTTTCTGCACTTTGCTTTCTCAACAGGTATGTCCTAGTTTAATGTTAAAGCTTCAACAACAACATGCTTCTTTTATTGTTTCAGTTTCTCTCATTCTTGTCTACTTCTACTTGTGATTCTGTTGTGAAACCTACAGTCAAGTTACATTACCAGCATGCTATAATGTCTCCCTCCCCCTTTATATTAATGTACTCCCCTATGTGTGATTCAAGGCATACTCTATAAGTCACTTATTGTGTACTTGCCATCCCAAGTCCCTATCCCTTCAATGTGCTTATATTATTTCTGACTAGCCTGTGATCATGCCAGTATCAGCTATTGTTATGCTTACCCAACTAGTCCTAAGACCCTTGATGGGGTTATGTGTTTACAATCAAATGTCTACATGTCCTAAATCCCTTGACCCCCCTGTATGACTATTGATTCTGTGTGTGACCCCATTTTGGGAGTTTTGAGTTTTGTTTACTACTACAACTGATTTTAATCACCTCTATTACTGATTGCTTTTAAAAATGGACTATCAGTCCAACTGTTAAACAAATCCCTTTCAACATGTGTTCTACACTTCCACTATACTCTTAGAATCTAGGTTCTGCCCCTCTTGTGTGAGCCTTGTCTTGTGACCCTTGAGTTCCCTCTGAACTTGGACACATAAGAGCTGGCCCTTCCACACTGCACTCACTCTCTTGGTTATGCAATTTGGGTGTGAGTACTGCCTGGGATCCTTTGAGGTCTTTAGGGAACTCTGACACACCCAGATATGAGCAAGGCTTTGGAACAATATTGGCATTGAAGTGGTTTATTACATAACTCAGAGAGGAAGTCAGGATCAGGCTTCCTATGGTTGTAACTTCTTATTTTTGCACTTTTTTGTAATTCAATCATTTGGTATGTAATAATTTGTAAACAAGTATGGGGTTGGCTAGTGAAAAGGGATGGAAAATATGCATGCTTTAGCTATCAAAAGGGTAGAAAATATTTTATTAGGTTTATATTCCTACTTGTGAAATAGAAACCATACTTAGGACTCATTTCATACATTAGAGATTATGTTCCCTAGGACTTACACTTACTGTTTTCAGCATGTCCATTTCACTATCATGTCACTTAGAAAATCTTGCATTAAATGTGGTAATAACCGGTGTTTTCTGCGTTCATGTTCCTACTGCCATATACACTTAGAGATCTTGTTTTAGGCTAAACAACACTAACAAACATATCAACTCTGCATATTCTGAAAATCATGTTTTAAACGCTGTAATATTTGTGCATATAGAAATCCTGCTTAGGATTCTGCATATACATCATTCTGCATCTCTGTACATTAGATACCATGTCTTTAGGATTTCATTTATATTCGCTTAAGCATGCTTAGACTAACTGCGAATGCATAAAAGGAATAAAACATTTTTACTCAGTTTTTTTTACAAGCAACTGGCCATAATTCTATGTGTTGAACACCTAGAATAGCATGTTTTAGGTAATATAAATAATCTCCAAACTATTTTAATAATTACTGAATATCGCTTATGCCTAGGCAATCCTTAGGTAATTACTTAAATATAACTGGAGCTGCCTTTGTTTAATTATAAATTGCTACAACCAGCAGGTAGGCCTGATTCAGACTTCTTTTCTGAGTTATATAACGAATCTGGTTCTGACTTAAACACCCTGTTTTAGGATTTTAAAATTCAGACCTTAACTGTGTATGAGTCATGCTGTTTATATGCACTGTTTGCGGAGGTATAACTGAGCCTTCTATTTGCTTATATGTTTTCCCCTAATTGCAGTTTTATATATTTTGTATGCCGCCTTAGCATTTTACCTTTGAACCTATGGGTCAGCCTAAAACCTCATTCTTATAGGAATAGGAGTCCTAAATCCCTCTGGGACTGATATGAATGGGACGGGTAACAGCATACAATAGAGGTCGAGACCAACCCTCGCTTTAATTACCTTCACGGGACGGGAAAGGGTAGATATGGATATGATGATCGGTGGGCTAATACCATGTGTATCTCCTCTTCTGAGGAGTGTCATATCGGGTATTGCATTGATGTGATTCATATTACAAACAAACCTAGGACACCCCTTTTATTTTTATAAGTATGCTTAGACTATAACTCTTTTCAAAACCTTATTTTTATTATTTTTCAAACACTTGTGTATTTAAACTCAAAATACCCTATTATTTGAGCCTTTATTTTCTTATTTGCTAATTGCACAAATTCACAAAAACTGTCTGGCCGGGAACCACACTAGTGGATCCTGAGGGGCGCCTAACATCTTACCCTTAGGATAATTTCAAGCCCTTATCCTATCTCTGGTTATCAAACATAGTTGTAGTTGGACCTTATAGGTGCCCTAACGCACCTTAAAATCATTAGGTTACGACTCTTCAAATACTCAATTACCAAAAGGAAATGAGTCATTACACCCCATGAACGCCGAAACCCGGACTTCTTCTCCATGGAGGGCAAAAAAGGGGGAGCGACATATGGTCTTGTAGGGTCCATAGTAAAATTTGGGACTTGGGAGTATGCCCGGAATCGAATTCTGAGGTCCCAAGCCCGAGAAATGAATTTTTGAAAGATATTGTTTAACTGTAATTATAATAGCTTTGGAAATGAAAAGGATGTTTGAAATTGATGGTATCGAGCCCGTATTTTGGTTCCAGAGCCCGATACAGGTCTTATATAATAATTAAGTTGAATATGTGAAGTTTGGTAAGAATCGGAGTTCGTTTAGTATAAATCGGACCTTTATTTGAGAAAATGGAAATTTTGATGTTCTTGAGTAATTTCATGAATTTGAGGTTTAATTCATAGTTGTTGATGTTATTTTTATGATTTGATCGCACGAGCAAGTCCGTATGATGTTTTTTGACTTGCGTGCATGTTTGGTTTGGAGCCCCGATGGCTCGGGTGAGTTTTGGATAGACCACGGAGTGTTTTGAACTTAGGAGCAGCAACTGGTGTGTTGCAGATCTGCAGGCTTCACAATTGCGAAGCCTGCCTCGCAAAAGCGAGCTCGCATTTGTGAAAAAACATTGCAATTTGTGAGGTTCAATGTCGCAAATGCGACCATAGCAGGTACCGCAATTGCGAACAGTTGTTCGCATTTGCGAAGAAAGCAGGGGCAGGCCTACGTTCACATTTATGAAGCCTGGGCCGCATTTATGAGTCCGTATTTGTGAACTTGACTTCGCAAATGCGATATCTGCACCTATGCGAATTATAACTTAGACGAAATTTCTTCATTTTTCAAACTCTCTCAAATCCTAAGATCTCTTGGGCGATTTTCCAAAGAAAGGTTCTTCTCCAAATCAATTGTAAGTCATTTCTAACTCATTTTTTACAATACATAACATCTTTTACATGATTTCAATTCAAAATCAAGGGTTTTCATGGGGAAAATTGGGTGTTTTGGGTAGAACTTAGGATTTTCAATTTTTGGGGGATTTGGACCTTGATTTGAAGTCCGATTTCAAAACAAATTATATATTTGAGCTCGTGGGTGAATTGGTAATCGGGTTTTGACCATGTGGGTCTGTGTCAATTTTTGACTTTTTGGGGAAATCATTAGAAAATCTATTTTCATGCATTAGAATTTATTCATTTAGCATTTATTGATATCGTTGAGTAAATTGTGGCTAGATACAAGCGAATTGGTGGTGGAATCGAGTGGTAAAGCTTTAGTTGAGGCTTGATTTGTGTTCGTGATATTGAAGTAAGTGTTTGGTCTAACCTTAGCTTGAGGGAATATGAGTCGTAGTCTTATTTGCTATGTGTTAATTGTTGAGTATGACGTATAGGTGTGGTGACGAGTATCTATTCGTTGGTGTCAAGCATGCCCGTGAGTCTTATACTATGAATGAGTCCTATCCTATGATTGTTGTGACTCCGTTATGTATTGTCCATGCTTAACATGATGATTTATAATGTTGAATAAGGATTATGGAAGTATTCTTGGTAATTGAACGTTGTAGAGCATTGGCTCAAGTTGAGAATTAAATTGTGAAGTAATTGAGAAAAAGAGAAGAGGTTTATGATATTGTCTCCCTTGCCGGGATGTTATTGCTTTTGATATTATTTCCCTTGCCGGGATGTTATTGCTCATGATATTGTTTCCCTTGCCGGGATATTGTTGTTATACTATTGTTCCCTTGCCAGGATTCTATTGTGATTTTATTGATTCCCTTGCCCGAATTGCTTTGTGATTGTTGCTTGGGTAAGGATGAGTGTAAAAGAACGAATGGTGATGTCGTGCATGATATTTGTGAGTGAGATTTAATACACGAAGGGTGATGCCATACCGATTTGTAAATTTAAAAGCATGAAGGGTGATTTTGTGCCATGATATGAGTGATAATGCATGAAGGATAATGTTGTGCCATGATTATATGAGGTAAAAGCACGAAGGGTGATGCCATACCGATTATATTAATTCTATGGTGAGGAAGAGAGTAAAACCACGAAGGGTGATGCCGCGCACTTGTGATTGTTTTTCTTATTTTTGCTTATAGTTGAATTTTGGTGCTCCATATGCTTCTTTACTGAATTTCTGTTTGTACATGATATTTCTCTGAGCATGTTTCCCCTTCCTATCTTTAACTGCTCGTTTCTGTCATTATTACTTGATGTATATGATATAACTACACATGTTTATTTGGTAGTCTTGTCCTAGCCTCGTCACTACTTCGCCAAGGTTAGGCTCGACACTTACCAGCACATGGGGTCGGTTGTGCTGATACTACTCTCTGCACTATGTGCAGATCCCGGTGCTGGAGCTTTTGGACCATAGTGATGTTGCTGCCTTCAGTCTATCAGGAGACCTTAGGTAGTCCTGCAAGCGTCCGAAGGCCTTGGCGTTCCCTTTTATCTTTCATTCTGTTTTTTTTTTTGGTATTTCAGAGACAGATCTGTATTATTTTCCTTCATATCATTGTTTGTAATATTCATAGATAGTCCGTGACGTTGTGACACCAAATTATGGGTAGAGTTGTATGTTGGATTTTGTACTAGTATATGGTTAAACTATTAGTTTTCGCATTCCGCATTTCTACTTATTATAATTATTTCGCTGTTGATCACATGGTATATTGAACTGTTAAAAAGGCTAAGTAAAAAGGTTAATGAATCTATAATACTCGACTTGCCTAGCTTTCACGAGTTGCTTCTACTTTGCTTTTTCGCAGATGGTGAGAACACGTACCGCTTCATCAGATGACTAGTAGCCCGAGCCCCCAGTAGCAGCTCCTGCGAGGGGCAGAGGTTGAGGCCATGCTAGGGCCCGAGGCAGAGGCAGGGCTCAGTCTAGAGCTCGAGCAGCAGCACCAGCGGCGGAGCCTCAAGTTGAGTTTGACGATGAGATTTCAGCCCAGACAGTTCCAGCAGAACCAGCTTAGGTCCCAGAGGGGTTCATTGCCACCTTAGTACTACAAGATGCTCTAGTCCGTCTAGTGGGCCTTATGGAGAGTGTTGCCCAGGTAGGCTTGCTTCCCATAGCACCAGCCGTCTCTCAAGCTGGAGGAGGAGCCCAGACTCCTGCTACTCGCACTCCGGAGCAGATGGCTCCCCAGTTTTAGACTCTGGTAGCTCATCTAGTTAGGGTAGTTCAGCCTAGTATTGTGGCACAGACTGGAGAAGGGCCAACTTCTATTGATGCCTTGTGGAGATTGGACAGGTTCACCAAGATCTTCACTACTACTTTTGGTGGTACATCTTTTGAGGATCCCTAGGATTATTTGGACAACTGTCATGAGGTACTACGGAACATGGGGATAATGGAGACCAATGGGTTTGACTTTGCTATTTTTCAACTGTCTAGATCCTCCAAGACTTGGTGGAGAGATTATTGTTTGGCTAGACCCGTTGGGTCACCAGCTTTAACTTGGGATTAGTTCTCTCAGCTATTTCTGGAGAAGTTTCTTCCTATCACTTAGAGGGAGAACTATCGGAGGCATTTTGAGTGTCTCCAACAGGGTTCTATGACTGTCACTTAGTACGAGACTAGATTTATTGACTTGGCCCATCATGTTCTTCTTATAATTCCCACTGAGAGAAAGAGAGAGAGAGAGGAGGTTCATTGAGGGACTCGTTTAGCCTATTCGATTGCAGATGACTAAGGAGACGTGGAGCGAGATTTCTTTTCAAGATACGGCCAATGTGGCCAGGATAGTTGGGATGGTTCTACCACAGGGGAGTGGTCAGGGGTCTGAGAAGAGGCCTCGTCATTCGGGCAGGTTTAGTAGTGCCTCATTTGGAGGAAGAGATTCTTTTGGTAGGGGTCATCCTTCCAGGCCATTTCATTCAGCACTACAGGCTTCTCACGGTGCGCCAAATGGCCATGGTTCTCATATGCAGTATTTTGATCAGTTTCCCTATAGTGAACCACCAGCTCCTGTCGGTGCACCTCCGCTCTAGAGTTTTCAGAGTGGTTATTCAGGCCATCACGCTCAACAGTCCCAGCAGTCGAGGGCTTGTTATACTTGTGGCAATACGAGGCATATTGCTAGATTTTGCCCTTGAGCACCGAGCAGCTCTCAGCATCAGGGTTCCCGTGCCATAATTCAGGCACCGAGTGTTCCACCGCCCGCTCAGCCAGCTAGAGGTGGAGGTAGAGATGCTAGAGGTGGAGGTAGAGGTCAGGCCACTAGAGATGGAGGCCAGCCAGCAGGAGGTCGTCCCAGAGATGTAGTTCAGAGTGGTGGGTCTCAGCCCTGATGTTATGCTCTTCCAGTCAGGCATGAGGCTGAGGCCTCTGATGCAGTTATCACAGGTATTGTTCTGGTTTGTAGTAGAGATGCTTCCGTTCTATTTGATCCAGGATCTACATACTCCTATGTGTTATCTTATTTTTGCATCGTATCTGGTCATGCCTAGTGATTCTTTGAGTGCTCATGGATATGTGTCTACACCGGTAGGTGATTCTATTGTGGTAGATCATGTCCATCGTTCATGTATAGTTGTGTTGGGGGTCTTGAGACTTGAGTAGGTTTGTTACTGTTGGACATGGTTGATTTTGATGTCATATTGGGGATGGACTGGTTATCACCTTACCACTCTATCTTGGACTGTCATGCCAAGACTTTGACCTTAGCCTTGTCGGGTTTACCTCATTTAGAATGGAGAGGGACTCCTGGTCATTCCACCCATAGGGTAATCTCATATATTAAGGATCGGCGTATGGTCGTGAATGGGTGTTTGGCATATGTTCGTGATTCTAGTGTTGAGGTTCCTTCTATGGATTGTATGTCTGTTATTCGTGAGTTTCCTTAGGTATTTCCTTAAGACCTGTCGGGTAGGGATATTGACTTCTACATTGATTTGGCTCCAGGCACTCAGCCCATTTTTATCCCGCCATATCGTATGGCCCCGCCTGAGTTGAAAGAATTGTAGAAGAAGTTGCAATAGTTGCTTGATAATGGCTTTATTAGACCTAGTGTCTCGCCTTGGGGTGTGCCGATGTTGTTTGTTAAGAAGAATGATGTATCGATAAGGATGTGTATAGATTACCTGCAGTTGAACAAGGTCACAATCAAGAACAAGTATCCATTGCCGAGGATTGATGATTTGTTTGATCAACTTTTGGGTGCCAAAGTGTTTTCAAAGATTGATTAGAGATCTGGCTACCATTAGTTGAGGATTAGGTCATCTGATGTCCCTAAGACAGCTTTCTGCACTCTGTACGGACATTATGAGTTTCTGGTGATGTCATTCGGGTTGACAAATGCCCCAGCAGCTTTCATGGATTTGATGAACCGAGTGTTCAAGCCTTATTTGGATTCGTTCATGATACTCTTCATTGATGATATTTTGATCTATTCCCGCAGCCGGGAGGAGCATGAGCAGCATTTGAGAGTTGTTATTCAGACTTTAAGAGATAGTTAGTTGTATGCTAAGTTTTCTAAGTGTGAGTTCTGGTTGAGTTCAGTTTCATTCTTAGGTCACATTGTTTCAGCAGAGGGTATTCAGGTAGATTTGAAGAAGATAGATGCAGTCAAAAACTGGCCTAGACCTGCGTCAGCTACAAAGATCCGGAGTTTCTTGGGTTTGGCAGGCTATTACAGTCGGTTTGTGGAGGGGTTTTCATCTATTGCAGCCCCGATGACCAGGTTGACCCAGAAGGGTGCCTAGTTCAGGTGGTTGAACGAGTGTGAGGCGAGCTTTTAGAAGCTCAAGATAGCTTTGACTACGGCGTCGATGTTGGTTTTGCCCACAGGTTCAGAGCCATATACAATTTACTGTGACGCATCTCGTATTGGACTTGGTGCGGTGTTGATGCAAGATGGCAAGGTAATTGCTTATGCTTTGCGACAGTTAAAGATTCATGAGAAGAATTATCTAGTTCATGATTTGGAGTTAGCAGCCATTATTCATGCGCTGAAGATTTGGAGACACTATTTGTATGGCATGTTATGTGAGGTGTTCACTAATCACAAGAGTCTACAGTATTTGTTCAAGCAGAAGGAACTAAATTTGAGGCATAGGAGGTGGTTGGAGCTGTTGAAAGACTATGATATCACCATCTTATACCATACGGGGAAGGCCAATGTGGTGGTCGATACTTTGAGTAGAAAGTCAGTTAGTATGGGCAGTCTTGCATAGATTCCGGTCGGTGAGAGAGCACTTGCTTTGGATGTTCAGGCTTTGACCAATTAGTTTCTGAGGTTGGATATTTCTGAGCCCAGTCATGTGTTAGCTTGCACAATCACTCATCGTTCATTATTTGAGCGTATCTAAGATCGGCAGTATGATGATCCTCATTTGCTTGTCCTTAGAGACACGATGCGGCATGGAGGTGCCAAGCAGGTTATAGTGGGAGATGATGGAGTTTTGAGGATGCAAGATCATATTTGTGTGCCTAATGTGGATGGACTCTGAGATTTGATTCTAGAGGAGGCCCATAGTTCCCGGTACTCTATTCATCCGGGCACCGTTAAAATGTATCAAGACTTGCGGTAACATTATTGGTGGAGGAGGATGAAGAAGGATATTGTTGCATATGTGGCTCGGTGTTTGAATTGTCAGCTGGTAAAGTACGAGCATTACAGACCTGGTGGTTTGTTCCAGAAGATTGAGATTCCTGTGTGGAAGTGGGAGCATATCACTATGGACTTCATTGTTGGATTCCCACGGACTCAGAGGAAATTCGATGCAGTGTGGGTTATTGTTGATAGGCTGACCAAGTCAGCGCATTTCATTCCTGTGGCGGTTTCCTACTCTTCTAAATGGTTGGCAGAGATCTATACACAGCATATTGTTTGTCTTCATGGTGTGTCGTGTCTATCATTTCGAACCGAGGTACACAGTTTACCTCACACTTCTAGAGGGCAGTTCAGCATGAGTTGGGCACACGGGTCGAGTTGAGCACAACATTTCATCCTCAGACGGACGAGCAATCCAAGCGTACTATTTAGATTTTGGAGGATATGCTCCGAGCTTGTGTCATTGACTTTGGAGGCTCGCGGGATTAGTTTTTGCCTTTAGTGGAGTTTGCCTGCAACAAAAGCTACCAATCGAGCATCCAGATGGCTCCTTATGAGGCTTTATATGATAGGCGGTGTCGGTCGCCGGTTGGGTAGTTTGAGCCGGGAGAGGCTCGGTTGTTGGGTACGGATCTAGTATAGGATGCCTTGGACAAGGTCAAGATCATTCAGGATAGGCTTTGTACAACTCAGTCCAGGCAAAAGAGTTATGCCGACCATAAGGTTCGTGATATTGCATTCATGGTCGGCGAGCGGATGTTGCTTTGGGTGTCACCTATGAAGGGTGTGATGAGATTTGGAAAGTAGGGCAAGCTAAGCCTTAGATTCATTAGTCCTTTTGAGATTCTTGATCGAGTGGGAGAGGTGGCTTATAGACTTGTGTTCCCGCTGAGTTTATCAGTCGTGCATCTAGTGTTTCATGTGTCCATGCTTTAGAAGTGTCACGACGATCCATCCCACGTGTTAGACTTCAGCACTGTCCAGTTGGACAAGGACTTGTCCTATGAGGAGGAGCCAGTAGCTATTCTAGACCGGCAGGTTCATCAGTTGAGATCGAGGAGTTTCTCTTCTATTCGTGTTCAGTGGAGAGGTCAGCCTGCCGAGGCAGCTACCTGGGAGTCCGAGTTCGATATGCGGAGCCGATATCCCCATATTTTCCCCGACTCAGGTACTTCCTTTCTATGTCCGTTCAAGGACGAACAGTTGTTTTAGAGGTGGAGGATGTGATGACCATAAAGGTCATCACTTGATTTACAAGTAAATTCTGTGTTTCGAGGCCTTAAAAACCTCTTTTTCTATTACCTCGATTTGCGTGCGCAGTCCGGCCGTGTTTTCGAAGAGCTTTTATGTGAAAACTAAGTAAAATAAGGAAATTGGCTTTTAAAATTTATTAAAGTTGACTCTGGTCAACATTCTTGGTAAACGGACCCGGACCCATGATCTGACGGTCTCGTAGGGTAGTAGTAAAATTTGGGACTTGGGCGTATGCCCGGTAACGAGTTTCGAGGTCCCAAGCCCGAGAAATGAATTTTTGAAAATAATTGTTTAACTAAAATTATAAGAGTTTTGGTAATGAAAAGGATGTTTCAAATTGATGGTATCAGGCCTGTATTTTGGTTTCGGAGCCTGGTAGAGGTCTTATATAATAATTAAGTTGAATTTGTGAAGTTTGGTAAGAATCGGAGTTCGTTTAGTATAAATCAGACCTTTATTTGAGAAAATGGAAATTTTGATGTTCTTCAGTGATTTCATGAATTTGAGGTTTAATTCATAGTTGTTGATGTTATTTTGATGATTTGATCGCACGAGCAAGTCCGTATGATTTTTTGGACTTGCGTGCATGTTTGATTTGGGGCCTCGAGGGCTCGGGTGAGTTTTGGATAGGCCACAGAGTGTTTTGAACTTAGGAGCAACAGCTGGTGTGTTGCAAATCTGCAGGCATCACAGCTGGCTCAAAAAGGCAAGCTCGTATTTGCGAAGAAACATCGCAATTACGAAGATGGGCCGGGCAGGGAGACCTTTGCATTTGCGAGGTTCAATGTCGAAAATACGACCATAGCAAGTACCGCAATTGCGAATGGTTGTTCGCATTTGCGAAGAAAGAAGGAGCAGGCCTACCTTCGCATTTGCGAAGCCTGGGATGCATTTGCGAGTTCGCATTTGCGAACCTTACTTTGCAAATATGATATCTGCTCCTGTGCAAATTATAACTTAGACGAAATTTCTTCATTTTTCAAACTCTCTCAAACCCTAATCTCTCTTGGGCGATTTTACAAAGAAAAGTTCTTCTCCAAATCAATTGTAAGTCATTTCTAACTCGTTTTCTTCAATCCATAACATCTTTTCACATAATTTCAATTCAAAATCAAGGGTTTTCATGGGGAATTGGGTGTTTTTGTCACGATCCGACCGGTCATTTTGAGCTTTTGCACTTCGATCGCTAGTTCTCGAGTATGACTTGCCCCATGTGGTGTAATATGACTTATGTAAATCGTTGGTTTGGGTTTTCAGGGAAATCGGAACGAATTTGGAAGAACAATTCTCAGTTTATAGCTTGAAATTTAAAAGGTTTGACCAAGATTTGACTTGTTGTATATGATCTCGGATCAGAAATTTTATGATTTGGTTAGCTCTGTTGGGTGATTTGGGACTTAGGAGCGTGATCGGAATGCATTTTGGAATTCCGCGGAAGGTTTAGGCTTGAATTGGCGAAATTGAGATTTCGCGTTTTCCGGTTGATAGGCGAGATTTTGATATAGAGGTTGGAATGGAATTCTGAGAGTGACAGTAGCTTCGTTGTGTCATTTGGGATGTGTGTGCAAAATTTCAGGTCATTCGAACAAGATTTGATAGACTTTTTGATAGAAAGCATAATTTAAGAGTTCTTAGGCTTGAATCCTATGTTAAATTGGTGATTTGATGTTGTTGTGAGCGTTGCGAAGTTTTGAACAAGTTTGAACGATGTCATGAAATGTTTTGGTACAATTGGTTTGAAGTTCTAGGAGTTCCGGGTAGGTTTCGGGATGTTTTAGGCCGAAAATCATAGCTGTAGCAGGTCCATAATGGTTGAAGACCTTGGAACCCACCCGCACGGTCTGCACAAAAAGAAGTGAGGCTGCGGTATGTGTTGTGCGGACCGCACAAAATGAAGTGCGGCCGCGGTAGGTGCTGTGCGGACCGCACAAAATGCTGTGCGACTGCGGTGGGTAACGTTTCACTTGTCCTACTTCGGAAGCTCATATCTTTTGATCGACATGGAATTTTGAGATGATTCAAAAACAAAAGTTGTAGCCCTTCATGTCTAGTTTCAAGAAAAGTAAAGAGATCACAATTTGGACATTAGTTGCTAAAATTATGGCCAAAATACTAAAGCCTGTCACTGTAGAGGAAAGTCTGTGCGGCCGCGGTCGTTTTTGTGCGGACCGCACTAGTTTTGTGCAGATCGCGGTCGATTTTGTGCGGTCCGCGGAGGTGGAAATCTATGGGGTACTCTATAAATACGAGGTTTTGGGTTTTATTTGATATTTTGACCTAGAGAACTCGGATTTTGGCGATTTTTCGAAGGTTTTTCAATAAATTCATCGGGGTAAGTGATTCTAACTCAGATTTGGCTAGAGTACATAAATCTATCATTTAATTCATCATTTATTATGTGAAAGGATGCCAAAGATAAAGAGGTAACACATCTATAGTTATAACCTCATGGATTCAACTCTTAGTACACCCCTAAAGGGGGTAATATGGGGTAATGTGGCATTAAATCAGAATTAAGTGGTTTTAGTGACTACGGAATGGTAAAGGAAGAATGTGATAAATGAAAGAGGAATGAGATGGCACTTATCCAAATCTTATAGATACGTTATGATTCAGGAATATTGTGCAAGCATGATGTCAAGGAGAGGAAGTAAAGGTTCCTGCCTGAGCTGTTATTTATAAACAAGGAGCCAGTGCGAGACGTAAGTTAAGACAAAGGAAACAACCCAAGAAAGATTACGAGGAATATTGATATGAGAATGGGCCAACGAGTAGTTACTAATTGGTCAGGAAGATCCTAGTTATGACTAAACAGGAGGTTACAGACGAGTCATCAGATCGTGTAAGATAAACATAGTAGAACATAACATGGAGAACTCAGCCTCGTAGTAATGTTATTATAATACTTGGGGTATATTCAAATAAGAGTTGGGGTAGTTAAAGGTACAATATGAGTGTTACGGGGATAAAAGAAAGTGCCACTGGGAAGGCAATCAAAATGTTAGCTCAGAAGCAACCCTACAAGCACAAGGGCACAAAGGTAAGCAACTATGGATAATTACAGGCATGGAAGAACATCAAAAGGTCTGTAATAAGTTCACAACTTTACAAGGGTCAAGGGTTCTCCCTAGGTACTACAACAAAAGACTAGCTGAGAAATAAGGAAGAAGGCTTCAACTTAAGCACAATGACCTAAAGAGGAAATGGTCGTGTAACCATAGTCTCATAACAACAGTGTAAGCAATCCAAAAGAAAGTGGCACCTACCATGGCTAATGAATGGGAAGAAAGATAGAAGGTAATATTCGAGACTATATGAGTTGCACAAAAATTCTGGCATGTATGAGAACTAAGATAAGTTAAGTATGCATGCAACAAAGGGCAGAAAGACCAGGAAAAGTAATTGCACATGTTTAAAGAAAGATGAGATGGAATGAAAGGAATTATTCGATCAATGATCCAGAGTTAGTACGTTATGGATACACTCAAGATTTTGGAGCATTATCCAGGCAGCATATTTGTTGACAATCACACATCCATAGAAGGCTCCGGTATAAGTTAAAAGAAAGAATTAATCCTAGGGCGTAGACAAAGGATTGAATTGTTAGAAGATTGTATCATGGATATTCCATAACGCCCATGAAAGGATAAGGTAACAAATGATACCATGAGCCATAGATCAGAAGATAGCTTAAGCCTACGTGAAGGCTGATCAGAAAGAAGAGGAAACTAAAGGATTACATCACCCAAGTAAATCGGGAGTCTGAATATTGCACCTAGAAAATTTATAGAAGTTGTTCTTGAGAACATGACAGAATCACTCTTAATATCAGATGTTCAGGAGAAATGACACAAACAACCATAATCTATAATGGCTCTACAAAGAAGCTAGTTAGAAGAAGTACCGGCCTCATAAGAAGTCAGTACGAAGCTCCCATAGGATTGTGTATGTACCAGAGGTGCGAGTATTATAATAGAGCTTCAAGTTATGGACGTAAATTACACCTAGGTGGAAGGGAGGTTATGAAAGACATAAAATATATGACACGAGATTTTACGTAAGGTAAAAGTAAACAACGTACGAGATACTCAAAATGCAGAAAGTTATGAATAGTCCATACTTCAGATAGAAGGCTATAAGCACAGGGACCTAATAACCGGGAATGATAGCAGCATCGTCAACGGCATGTCTTCCAACATGTGGTTTCTAAGTACTAAGAGATCTAGTTAATAGAGTAGAGAAGAGTTGGAGACGATGTGATGTATCGCTTGATGTTCCAGAATAACATAAGGAAATCTATGGTGCAAGCAAGTCGAAGGAAAGTTATGAGTATTATAAATGGATGTTTATAGGTCGAAAGCTAAAGTATAGTAGAGCGACAAAATTTTAAGAAAACATGAGTAAGGATGAGAAAAGGCAAGTGAAAAGGTGACGAGAATGGATAATTCCTCAGGATTAAGTCCATGAAAATAAGAGAGATAATGGTTTCTCTATGTTATAGTAAGCTTAGTATAGCCTGAATGGACTCAAAGGAGGTACTCTTCATAAGTAGCATCAAGAAGAAATGGAATGCTGCCCTAATAGTAGAATAAGGGTGTAATTGTGATAGATAAAGGATGACGTTTGGGCCTTCGATTGAGTAATGATCTAATGAAGTTTAGAAAAGAAAGGGATCTTATGAATTGGACAGGATTAAAATACCCACACAAGGTGAATCACATTGGGATGCGATGAGATACGGTTATGAAAGTATGGTATCGCCCAGGTGGATCAATCTAATCATTTCAGATGTTCCTCAATAAAACGTGAATCCTAGCGGCAACATTACATAAAGGTTAAGTTATCAGGGATGGATTATTGATCAAAATTGAGGTAAATCAACAATGAATAGATAAAAGTTATAAAATGTGAGAGGATATTAGGTCGTCATTCTTAAGATGAACGGTAACGTAGAAGCATTAGAGCACATAGATTTAGACATATGGGAAGAAATGAAAATAACCTGGAATCTGGTAGCAGACCTCCGTAATGAGAAATCGAGATAAGAGTTATGGTATAGTACGACTTACGTCGAAGCAGTAAAATCATATGAATGGATAACCAGGACTATGAGACAAGATGTAGCAATAATCGTAATTTCAGCAAAGTACCGAGGGAAGAACTTCAAACATATCTATAGACACCCAAAGGGACAGTTTGTCATCTATATATGTTCAAAGTGAAGCCTAGAGATTGGCTAAAAGCTAGAGGAAAAAGGAGACAAGAGTCGCATAGGCTCACATACAAGGAAAAAGTCATACATGCTGCATGACAAAAGGTAGTAACAGTTGCGAGATTGCAAAATTCCAACCACGAGTCATGGTGTGAAAAAGGGGCCTAAAGGGGGGAATGCTCTGGCCTTTGGACTTATTCATAGAATAGTTGCGTAGATGGCAAGAGGAGTACTAAAGTATTCGCAAGAGCTATGGGATATGAGAATGATAAGCGCATCGGTCAACATTCGAGGACGAATGTTCCAAAGGGGGAATGATGTTAGACCCCATATTTTCGTACATGAAAATACGCCATAAATAAATTAATTAATGAGAGCTCAAAAGTGAGATGTTACGTCCTGTATTTTTGTACGTTGATGTTTCGTCATAAGTTAATCAACGTAAGCTCGGGAATGATATTATTTTGGAATTATAAGTATTATGCTATTTCAAACAAGGAATAAGTAAATTAGCGAATGTGAAAGGGTAAGCAAATCGAAGGAAATGAGTTTCGTCGAAATTTGACATTTTAGGATAAAAACGGTCTGAGTTATAATACTCGGTATTTATGGACTAGTACCATACAAGGTATCACATGACCATAATAGTAAGGTGTATAAGGTATATGAAAAGTGAGTAATATTTTAAGTAAGTGCGAATAATTCTCAATTTTGCGGGTAATTGATTAATTACCGGGTAACAGAAAATTACCTAATTAATTGGGGACATATTTGGATAAGATTAATCCTCTTCCCTACAAAAATGTGGCAGCCATCAAGCTAGCCAAAAAATATGACTAAGAGCCATGTTAGTCTAGGTGGCTAACCAAGAATAATTAAAACTTAAAAAGATAAGACTTAATATAAACGTTTATTCCATCATTACTTTAGCAAACACAACAATCAGAACTTAGAGAAAAGTCTTGTTTCCCATTTTCATTGGGGACGTTCATATCCAAGAACAAGAAATTTATACCATTTTTCTTAGTCTGGAATACGTTAGGAACAAAAGATAAATTCAGTTCATGAAGGCTTCCAACGTAAAGATTTTTACAGTGCTAAAGGAGTACGATGCAATCGTTTCCAAGAAATATTATACGAATTTTTCCCAACTCCAGTAGGCCCTCCCTTCTTTATTTTTGCATAGTCCAAATTATACTGAAGAAACGAGCAAATACATAGTTTCTATAAATTACTCTATTCATAGAAATAGTAGGGGTGTCTATATTCTTGATTCCCCATGAGAATTATTATTATCTTCTGTTCATTGGTCTCAGAATAATACGCAGTTGGAAAAGTTTATCCGGAAGGAATATCGAGATTATTATGTATTTTTCATGCATTTCACTCATTTATACATATGCATTGACCCATGACCAGATGGCGTTATATACGCGTATATATGTAAATATATGTATATGGGATATGAGAAAAGGTTATGGCGTTATATACGCATCACCAACGGATCAACTGGTATATGATGATGATGTTGCCCACAGTGGCTGAAATTTGATTCAAACGGTGTTATATACGCGTATATATGTAAATATATGTATATGGAATATGGTAAAAAGTTAGCAACACCGCCTGATCAGCTGGTATATGATGATGATGTTACCCACAGTGGCTGAAATATGATTCAAACGGCATTATATACGCGAATATATGTATGTATATATATATGGGATATGGGAAGAGGTTATGGCGTTATATACGCACCACCACCTGATCAGCTAGTATACGTTGATGATTTTGCCCATAGTGGTCGGGATGATATGATGGAATGCCCTCAGAGGCTGATGATGTTATGAAATATGTACCTATGCACGACATGACATTCATACGCATATGCATGACACTATAAGTAATTTATGATTTACAGAGTTATCCAGACTTACAGGTTGAGTTAATTACTCTATGTTTCTTCCATGTCTGTTATGTACTTATTTATGTGTCTTACATACTCGGTACATTTTTTGTACTAATGTCCCTTTTACCTGGGGACGCTACGTTTCATGCCCACAGGTCCCGATAGACAGGTCGAGAGCCCTCCAAGTAGGCTATCAGCTCAGCGGAAGATGTTGATGCGCTCCATTTACCTCGAAGTTGCTTGTTTGGTTAGTATGGTTTAGACGTGTATTGTTTGGTAAGGCGGGACTCTGTCCCTTGCCTTTATGATATTTATGTACACTTAGAGACTTGTAAACATATGTCGTGTACGTGAAAGATTATACGGCCTTGTTGGCCTATGTTTTGAGTTTATAAATGATTATTTTGGCCTATTAGGCCCGTATGTCACGTGTATATGATGATGTAATAAGAAAGGTACGTTACGTTGGTACTCGGTTGAGTAAGGTACCGGGTGCCCGTCGTGGCCCATCGGTTTGGGTGGTGACACGAGTTGCGTGCCGCAATAGTGTGATGTAGAGTTCAGTTCCCTATATCTATTTTTATGTGTTTTGTTTCCTATTTTTTGAGCAAAACTCTTATTTGTTGTGTGCTCGCGTCGCATGTATGATTCACGAGCGGGGTGTCTGTTTAATTATGTTGACATCGTCGCATGTATGATTCGTGAGTAGGGTACTTGGAATTCCTTTTCAGAGTTCATTTTCCTTTTTGCATCGCATTCGAATTGGTAGCCTATTGGCACATTGTGGCATCATATGAGACTTTTGATCATGTCCGAGGTGGCTTATTGCTTGAGTAGTTCGTGCTGGGTGAGACGAGATCGTGGATTTAGGATCATTGCAATCTGATTATATGAATTATATTAAGGATCAAAGACCATTATTTGGTTCAGAATGAGGTGATAGTTCATGTCAGGAGTATAGACCCAATGAATTGTTGATTCGGCAGTTGGTTATAAATTTCTACACATCTCTTCCATCGTGGCGGTATTGTAAGAGTTAGAGCAAGACTTATATATATCATGAGGTGCATTAGGAGAATCAAATTCATGGATCTTTCGACTAATTTGATCAGAGAATGTTATTGTGGTCCTGTGAGTAAAGTGGTGCAAGGTGCGAATTTGACTAAGGTATGCAGTCATGTTTTGGTGTTGCATGTAGTTATTGATACGGTGAGCGTATGTTGGAAATAGGCCTGGCGGAGAATTTCGGATGTTGGAATTGGGCTCTAAGGCCTATTTGCTTGAATAAAAGGGAATATCTTCATAATTGATCGGGCTAATGTGCTCAACTAAGTGGAGGTAACATGGTTAGGTGCAGGAGGTGTTAAACAGTGATTTCAGACTACTTAAGTGTAGTTTTCAGCACGTTCGAGGATGAATGAATGTTTAAGTGGGAGAGAATGTAATGACCTAACCGGTCGTTTTGAGCTCTAGCGTGTCGTTCAGCAGTTTGAGGCAATAAGTAGCTTCACTTCAGGTATTATAACTTGTACGCATGGTCAGAATTGAATTTCGGGGAATTCGAAGTTGATTTGGAAAGAGAATTCTCATTTCGGAAGCTTTAAGTTGAAAGAATTGACTAAGATTGGGTTTTTGAGTAAACGACCTCGAAATCGGGATTTGAAGGTTCCAGCAGGTTCGTATGATGATTTCAGACTTTGGCGTATGTCCGGATCGCGTTTTGGAGGACCCGGGAACATTTTAGCGCCTATTGTGGAAGTTAGCATTTTTAGAGGAATTTCATAAGTTTGGGTTGAAGTGCATTTCAGTGTTATCAATGTCTGTTTGGGGTTCTGAGTCTGGGAATAGCTCCGTATGGTGATTCTGGTGTTGGGAACGCGAGCGGAAGTGAATTCGGAGGTCCGTGGGTCATTTTAGAGTCATTTGTCTAAAGATAGAAATTTGAAGGTTTTGAGAAGTTTGACCGGAAGTGGACTTTTTTATATCGGGGTCGGATTCTAATTCCGGAAGTTAGAGTAGTTTTGTAATGTCAAATGTGACTTGTGCGCAAAATTTGAGGTCAATCGGACGTGATTTGATATGTTTTGGCATCAAATGTAGAAGTTTGAAATTCTTAAGTTCATTAAGCTTGGATTGGAGGTCGATTCATGATTTTAGAGCTGTTTGATATGATTTGAGGCCTCGAGCAAGTCCGTAATGTGTTTTGGAACTGGTTGGTGTGATTTGATGGGGTCCCGGGGGCCTCGGGTGGATTTCGGATGGTTAACGGATCAAATTTGGACTTTAAAGAAGGGCTTTAGCAGCTGGTATCTGGTGTAACCACACCTGCGAGGTTGTGGCCACATGTGCGGAGCCGCAGAAGCGACCTAGGAGTCGCAGGAGCGGAAAGGGGCAGCCAAGGGAAGGACCGCAGATGCGGGGTATTGGCCACATATGCGCAAGCGCAGAAGCAAGACGGAGGACTGCAGAAGCGATGATTTGCGCAGGTGCGACGAGGGCTCCGCAGATGCGAATTCGCAGAAGCGGCGAGGAGTCCGCAGGTGCGGAGGTCCCTAAGCAGAATATTTTAAAAAGCAGGGTTGAGTTTATTTCACCCATTTTTCTCTACTTTGGGGCGATTTTGGAGCTTCTTGAGAGGGGCTTCCACCTACCAACTTGGAGGTAAGCTAATCCTACCTATTACGAGTTAAATACATTGATTATATGTAGATTTTTACATGGAAATTAGTGGAAAACTTGGGGTTTGAGGGAAACCTAGAAAATTCGTATTCTTGGATTTTGACCACGATTTTGGGTATGGAATTAGGAGAAAATTATGTATTTGAGTTCATGAGTTCATGGGTAAACTTTATCTTCGAGAAATTTTGGAATCAAGGCACGTGGGCCTAAGGGAAATTTTGTCCACTTTTCGATCGGGGTTAGGAATTGTTATAAATTGGATTGTAATGAGTAATTGATCATATATTAATAGATTTGCATAATTATTGGCTAGTTTTGGAGCATTTCGCATCGATTCGAGTCTTCGGAAGGGCGTGGAATGCCGATTATGGATCTTCGAAGCGAGGCGAGTCTCCTTTCTAACCTTGTAAGAGGGAATTGTCCCCATATGTGAGTTAATTGGTTATGTGCTCCTATTTATGGGGGCTACATATGCACGAGGTGACGAGAGTCCGTGCGTAGCTACTATTATGCTTAAGCCCGGGTAGTTTAGGGCCCAAAAGCATGCTTACTTGTAATACTTGCAACCTTGTTGACAAACTCAAAAATGCTTAAAACATATCGAACGTGTAAATGAATTTCTAAAAGGCTAGATGTCATTTCTTGACTTTTAAAAGAGGAACTTGCCTTTTCCTGAATATTTGATCCTTGATGAATTATTGATTCGACTGTTTGAATGTGTTTATCTATTGTGGAACGGGCCGAACACCTCAGTAGATTAAATAGATGTATCTATGGTTCGCGCCATTTGACGCTCTGGCAGTGCACAGTTTAAATATTGTTGGATCGGGTCGTACGACCTCGGCATGAATTGAGCATGTTTGTATTGCTTGCCTTGAGATTTATAGATGTTGATAATTGTTCTCCCTGTCCTGAGATAAATGCTTAAATGATGAAATTGAATCTGGAAATTTCCCATTAATAAAAGAACTATTTATTTGCCTCATGCTATTGATTTAGAGTCATTTTATGAATATTCTCGATTCACTACATTATTGATATATTATTATTGGACCACTAGAAAGTGTCTAAGTCGACCTCTCGTCTCTACTTCTTCGAAATTAGACAGGATACTTGCTGAGTACACGTTGTTTTTGTACTCATGCTACACTTGTTGTGCATTCTTGTTGCACAAGCACATACATCTCTAGTGGCCTAGTGGGCATAGCGGCATGGTTGATATGGAGATATAGGTGAGCTGCACATCTCAAGATGACCCGCAACCAGCAGAGTCTTTTTTAGATTATTGTATTTACTTTCTATCCAATTTGTATTCCGGACGGTTGTTGTATTATATTGATTCCTAGAAATAGCTCATGCACTTGTGACACCTGGTTCTGGGATGGTTATGAGATTGTTCAATATTAAATTGGTTAATGACATCAACTATTTCAGTGAGTTTCATTATTGTTGTTTAATGTATAAAAGGAACGATTTCCATAAGTCCTAAAATGAGAATTTAATTAATTTTCTTAGTGTTGCTTGCCTGACAACTTGTCCGGCGTCATCACAACCCTTAGTAGATTTTGGGTCGTGACACTTAGCTTGAGGGATCGAAATAGGAGTCGTAATCTTATTTGCTGTGTTATTTGTTGAGTACGACATATAAGTGTGGTGACGAGTATCTATACGTTGGACTCAAGCATGCCCGTGAGTCTTATACTATGAATGAGTCCTATACTATGATTGTTATGACTCCGTTATGTATTTTCCATGCTTAGCATGATGATTTGTAATGTTTAATAAGTCTTATGGAAGTATTCTTGGTAATTGAACGTTGTAGAGCATTGTCTCAAATTGAGAATTGAATTGTGAAGTAATTGAGGAAAAGAGAAGAGGTTTATGATATTGTCTCCTTTGCCGGAATATTATTGCTTTTGATATTATTTCCCTTGCCTGGATGTTATTGTTCATGATATTGTTTTCCTTGCCGGAATATTGTCGTTATACTATTGTTCCCTTGCCGGGATTCTATTGTGATTTTATTGATTCCCTTGCCCGAATTGCTTTGTGATTGTTGCTTGGGTAAGGATGAGTGTAAAAGCACTAAGGGTGATGTCGTACGTGATATTTGTGAGTGAGAGTTAATGCACGAAGGGTGATGTCGTGCCGATTTATAAATGTAAAAACACGAAGGGTGATGTTGTGCCATGATATGAGTGATAATACACGAAGGATAATGTCGTGCCATGATTATGTGAGGTAAAAGCATGAAGGGTGATGTCGTACCGATTATATTGATTCTATGGTGAGGACAAGAGTAAAAGCACGAAGGGTGATGCCGTGCACTTGTGATTGTTTTCCTTATTCTTGCTTATAGTTGAATTTTGGTGCTCCGTATGCTTCTTTCCTGAATTTCTGTTTGTACATGATATTTCCCCGAGCATGTTTTCCCTTCCCATCTTTAACTGCTAGTTTCTGTCATTATTACTTGTTGTATACGATATAATTGCACAAGTTTATTTGGAAGTCTTGTCCTAGCCTCGTCACTAATTCGACGAGGTTAGGCTCGACACTTACCAGCATATGGGGTCGGTTGTGCTGATACTACACTCTGCACTGTGTGCAGATCCCGGTGCTGGAGCTTTTTGACCACAGTGAGGTTGCTGTCTTCAGTCCATTAGGAGACCCGAGGTAGTCCTGCAGGCGTCCTACAGATCTGTATTATTTTTCTTCAAACCACTATTTGTAGTATTCGTGGATAGTCTGTGACATTGTGATACCAAATTTTGGGTAGAGTTGTATTTTAGATTCTATACTAGTATATGGTTAAACTATTAGTTTTCGTCTTCCGCATTTCTATTTATTATAATTATTTCGGTGTTGATTACCTGTTATATTGAACTGTTAAAAAGGCTACGTAAAAGGGTTAATGAATCTATAATACTCGGCTTGCCTAGCTTTCACGAGTAGGTGTCATCACGACCCTCGAGGGTGGGAAATCCGGGTCGTGACAATAAGCTAGGTTTCATATAGGTTAAAAGGAGTCCCCTCCGAAATTACAAAAATAGTCCTAGAAAAAGTTTCCGAAATTGGACGTGCGCGGCCACACACCTGGAGGGATGGTCGCGCATATGGTCACGCACCTCTAGCAGTGCATTGCTTCACTTGAGCGCTCCGTGCGTGCTGGAGGGGGTCTCATGCGCATTTGGGCACCTGGGTGAACCTCCTGCTCAACTCTTCGTTTCTCTCGTTGAGTGCACTATTTGTCCGTTGATCCCCGAACACTACCCCAACTTAATTCTTGTGCTTTTACTCAGACTTCAAAGCTCTAAAATAGATCGATATAGCTCCACAACCGCATCATAACTCGGAATCTCTCCTACAAGGCATAAAACACACACTCAGTGCAAAATAATATTATTTAAAGCTCAAACACTAGTAAAGTGCAGCGAATTAGCGTGCAATTAATGGCCAAAATACGCAATTATAGCCTACCATCACTTTTATATGAAACCAATTCTATTTGAATCGTTTCTCCAGACTTAAGGTCCTCATATATATATATTTAGCGTTATCATTGATATAATCGACGAACATTTTATATCGGTTCTAACCATCTTTTTTCATAAAAAACATGACATAAAGATCTCTTCATTCCATTTCAGGTACCTGAACCTCTCCTGAGATTTTATGAAGTATTATGTCATGCGATCTTCTGTATCACTTGCCTCCTTATTATGATCATTTTGATCATTTCCTCATATTCTTTATCAAGAATTTTATTTGAAAACGATTTATCCATACGTTTAAGCATGTCGTAAACTTTGTCTTTGTAGGACTTATTCTAATATGAGCATTTACAGTGAGAATATAATTACTTTCTTTGGGTCAGCAAATGCTTCTGGCATGCTTTGCAATATATTGCAGATGAATTATCTATTATCTTATTCGAGGATCTAGATATATAAATGATAATTCATCCCACATAACTTTTTCTTAACTATTTATCTTGTCTCTCCCTCATGTTAGAAAAACTAACTTGCTTCCTCAACTTTGAAAATCCACATTTGTGCGTTATGGTGTTAATAAGAATATACACCGCACATCAATAATAATAAGATTGAATTATTTAGTTCCTGATCATGAATCACTTGTGAAGGGAGAATATAATATACTTTTGTATATGTTCTTCTCATAAGAAATAGTTTAGATATTAAGTGGAGGCACTCAATAAATTATTTTGCTAAACTAATTGTGATTTGCAATTGTGATGTAAACTAACTTATCAAGATGAACTGTCTTGAATACAAAATCTAGAAATTATGCTCTAAATAAAATTATTGAGCAAGTTATATGGCAAATATCATGTTGCGGGATAATAATAATCGCACATGTAACCATATCTATATGAATCTTAGGTGGTATATATGACGGGTGAATGAGCCCATATTCACCTTTGATATTTCCAACATTTATGGAATTCAATCCCAATTTTAGTTGGTCTATTAATTAATGAGAACAAACAAAATAAGAGAATTTGTACAAAACTTTTTAGTTCTTTAATATTTACTCATGTGAATTCTCTTTTATTTTTGCACATCATATTCAAATAAACATGGCTAAACCAATTATGCAAACTGGATAAATTATCAACATCTATGAATTTCAGGTTTACAACCATCATGTGTGCAATTATCAATAAACTCCAAGTTTATTATGATATGAGTTTTTATATCAATAAACTTCTAGTTTATTGTGACATTCTTTTATTTGTGTAGTACAAACTGGAGAATAAAGCGGGTAGCTTTTCATATACATATTATTCCCACTACAAGTTGTAATAATTGAAGATATTAAATCTTTCCTTTATTTATAGTCTCAATATAACAAACCGCTTTCGCAAAAACTTTAGAAACTAAATAAGTTTCTTTGAGATTTACTATGACTTAATACCTTATTGATAATTAATTTATTTCTCCAAAATAGTATAATTGGTTCTTCTAGAGCTCTCAATTAATTTTGTATTACCATACACTCATCAATATCTATATGGTGAATATCTCTTTCAAGGAGAAAGTTATATCATTATAGTCATGGTCAAAATCATTATAGGCAAGATATGTTGCTTCTATTACTTTTGCCCTGTAATAATCACATTGTCATAATACTTTGTCATAATCACAATAGGTACGTGATCAATTACCATTTATGTCATAATAATGAAATTATTTTCTTATTTCATCCCAAACATCCTTCTAGAGGTAAGTGTGGTATATTTACTACCACTAGCACGCATATATTCTTCCAAGAATGAATATGTATTCATAACTCACATGTTGTCACATTCACATCATGAATGGACCATAATCATCTATATGTGCTATATAAAATATCATGTCAAATCGATGATAAATATTACTTTCACAGAGTGAAGGATTATTTTGAGAATCCTTATTGTTCTCGTTACCACAATAGTGACAATTATAATTTCGTCTATTGCCACGTCCATATCCATTGATACATTCATGGTAATAATTTTGCCTTCTTTCAGACTTATCACATACTGCTATCATATTCTCTTATGAGAATGAGAATGAAGAAAATTCTATGGGACGGATTTTCACTTCTTGTGCTCACAATTATACATGAATTCGATCATGATAAGACATAGAAATTTTACCACTTCGCGTGGTTATAATTTCTTACAAACTCTATTGGAGTTATAATCAAAATTTATTGTCTTTGCTTGTACTTAAAATCAAATTATAGAATTTCAAGAATTTAAAAGAGAAAGATAAGATAAAATACTTACCTTAAATCTAGAATTTATTCATGAAGGAAGTTCATGGATCAATTGACAATCATTATGCTCAATCTTATGTAAAAGTTGAGCAACATGCACGTATCCCAAAGCCTGATGACCAAAGCAGATGCCTTTACTCAATTGGTTAGAGAATCGTGCTAATAACATATTATAAAATAATAAAAGAAGAAGAATAGTATTGTAGAAGAAAGTAAAGAGAGAGAATTCTTATTGATTTTGGGATCAATTACAATGGAATAGAACCCTTATATTTATAGGGAAAGAGTGACTTGGCCACCAAGTAATAATCCATAAAAACTCTCTAAAATATAGACATTCACCTTAAATACAATTCTATTTATAACATTTTCTTAATTTTGTCTTCTTTTATAAGATGCACGTAAACTGTGTTTTGATAATTAAATTAAAGGAGAACGTACAATTAGTGACAGGCAAAGTCAAGGTTTTTTTCTTTCTTTTCGCTCTGTACAATTAGTCATTAGTTTCTTCTAGCGGACTTTTGTTCACAATAGCATTTATTTTGAAAATAGTTATTATTCACTTTAATTTCCATATTTGCTTAGTAGCGCTTGTTGAGCACCTTGTTTAATGTCTTTTCCATGCTGTCATGAGTGGCGAAGTCAAGATATTTATTAAGGGGTGTCAAACTTTTAAAAAGCAAATAACCTACAAAGTCAAAAGGATTCAACACATAAAGTACATACATAAAATTAAAATTTTAACCTTTCTAAAACGTGCAATTTTTTGGGAAGGAGTATTAATTGACACCCCTCAGAGCTATATGACTCTGCCACTGGCTATAATATGGTCAAAGCTGAAGAAAATTACTATCCCGATTTTAAATAATTGTTATTTGACAAACTTAATTTATCTCAAAATATTTGATGTTTTAAAAATACAGAAAGTTATTCATTTGTTTAAATAGATATTTACTATTTCAATTAGTGTATTGTTAATTACCATGAAATGATTTGACCAATCGTCTTAAGCATTTGTATTTCGTTCGGTGGTTTGAGGTCTTGAGTAGCTTTATATGAGGTATTATGACTTGCATGCATGGTCGATTTTGGTTTTCGAGTGGTTCAGGATTGATTTGGAAGAACGATTCTCATTTTTGAAGTTGTAAGTTGGAAGAGTTGACCAAGTTTGACTTTAGGAAATTTGACCTCGGATCAGAGTTTTTATGGTTCCATTAGGTCCGAATGGTGATTTAGGATTTGGGCATATGCCCGGATTTGCATTTGGACGTTTCTATAAGGTTTCGACTCTTTTTGGCAAAAGTTGGCAATTTAAAGGTTCGGAAAGTTCATAGGTTTGACCGGGAGTTGACTTCAATGTTGTCGGGTTCAAATTGTTGTTCCGGGAGTTGGAATACGTTCGTTATGTCATTTAGAGCTTGTGTACAAAAATTTCCGAGTTGGTTTGATGGGAATCAGACGCTTGGTTTGTAATTTTTGGAAGTTCTTGAGTTTCATTGTGATTTTGATGCGCTTTGGTGTTTTATTTGGGGGATTTTTCATTTTATTTTGTTGTTCCGAGCATGCTAGCGAGTTCGTATGAGGTTTATGTACTTGTTGGTATGATTGGACAGAGGTTATAGGGGCCTCGAGTGTGATTCGAGATGGTTTCAGATCATTTCAGATGGTATATGTGATATTGTTTTTGTTAGAATAGGATTAGTATTATACTCTTGCGCTAGTATTTATTTATACTGCATTAGAGAGTTGTACAAATATGCTTGTATTCTTGTACAGTGGACAACTTATAAATACAAAACCCTTACCCTGTTTAGGGTAAGCAAAGCATTTATACCAATTCTATCATGGTATCAGAGCCAAGCCGCGATCCTGAGTATTAATTCTGTCATCTTCCGGTGTTTCTCTCTCCGGCGACATCGTCTTCCCGTTACTTCGTTGTTGTTCTTCTTCTACATTATCTGCTGCTACAGGCACTTCCTCAGCTTCGGTTGGCTTTGGTTGTTAATGTGATGACCCAAAAGGTCATCACTTGTTTTAAAATGAAACCTCCGTGTTCTGAGGCCTTGAAAACCTCAATTGAGTCACCTCGAGTTGCATGCGTAGTCCGGATGCGTAGCCGGAAAGCTTAAATATGATAATCTATGAAAAACAATAAGTTTTAATTATAGAATGAGCTAATTTGACTTCGGTCAACGTTTAGGATAAACGGACCCGGACCCGTAATTTGATGGTCTTGGAGGGTCCGTAGGAAAATATGGGATTTGGGCGTATGCCCGGAATCAAATTCCGAGGTCCCGAGCCCGAGAAATGAATTTTCAAAGAAAATTATTTTCTGAATTTTTTTAGAGAAATATGAAATGAAATTTGATTAGAACATGATGGTATCGGTCCCGTATTTTGGTTCCGGCGTCCGGTACAGGTCATATATATGATTTAAGTCATTTCTTTAAAGTTTGGTTGAAAACAGACGTCGTTTGACGTGATCCGGATCTAAATTGCTAAATTTGATAATTGATAAAGTTTGAGAAAAAGTTCTTGATTTTGAGGTTTCATACATTGTTATTGAGGTTATTTTGGCGATTTGATCGCACGGATCAGCTCGTATGATGTTGTTGAGTTAGTACGTGTGTTCGGTTAGGAGCCCCGAGGGCTCTAGTGTGTTTCGTATATGTTTCGGGAAGTTTTGAACTTAGGAAAAAGTTGCAGGTCTCTGAAGTCAGGTCACGCGGTCCGCGATGGAAACTTTGCGGCCACGGTGGGGACTCCGCGACCGCGGTGGGATTTGTGCGTTCCGCGATGAGCAAGGCCAAGCCTTCGCGGCCGTGCTCGATTTCTTGCGGTCCGCGGTGGAGGCCTGTGCGGCCGCGGTCCATTTCGTGTGATCCACACAGGACACTGGACCGCAGTACCTCAGGAAGGCCTGTGCGGCTGCAGTCCATTTTGTGCGGTCCGCACAGGGGCCTGAGAGGGGTATAAATAGACGGGATTTCCAGTTATTTTCATTTTTCAAAACCCCAAAAACCTAAGAGGTAATTTTTCAAACAACCTTTCTTCTCCAAATCAAATGTAAGTCATTTTTAACTAGTTTTCTTCAATCATTAACATTTTTTAACATGATTTCAACTTCAAATCAATAATTTTCATGGGGGAAATTGGGTGTTTTGGGTAAAGCCTAAGTTTTTCAAAAATTGGGGAATTGGACCTCGATTTGAGGTCCGATTTCAAAACAAATTACATATTTGGGTTCGTGGGGGAATCAGTAATCGGGTTTTGGTTCGAACCTCAGGTTTTGACCGTGTGGGCCCGGGGGCGATCTTTGACTTTTTGGGTAAAACTTTGGAAAACTCATTTTCATGCATTCAAATTGATTCATTTAGCATTTATTGATGTAATTAAGTAACTTGTGGCTAGATACGAGCGAATTGGTGGTGTAATCAAGGGGTAAAGCTATAATTGAAGATTGAGTTGTGTTCGAGGCATCGAGGTAAGTGTTTGGTCTAACCTTAGCTTGAGGGATTAGGAGTTGTGTCCTATTTGGTATTTGCTTCTTGTTGAGTACGACGTATAGGCATGGTGACCTGCGAACATTAAGGAGCGTTGGCTCCAGCGGTATAACGAATTGTGACAGTATAAGTGATAATTGAAACTCTAGGGTATTGGTTCGAGTTGTGAAGTGAATTGTGAAGTAAAAGTAAGAAAGAGAAGAGATCATTATGTTGCCCCCCTTGCCGGGCTATTATGAGTTGCGGTTCCCTCTGCATTGTGTTCTTAATTGATATTACGGATGTTTAGGTTGATGATTCTTAGTGTTTAGCATTGTAACAAGTTTGGTTATAGCTGAGGTATTTAGATGTTGTAACAAGTTTGGTTATAGCTTAGGTAGTTAGATGTTGTAACAAGTTTGGTTATAGCTGAGGTAGTTAGATGTTGTAGCAAGATTGGATCGGGTTGCACGCCGCAACAGATATTATATTGGATCGGGTTGCATGCCGCAACAGAAATTATATTGGATCGGGTTGCACGCTGCAACAGATATTATATTGGATCAGGTTGCACGCCGCAACAAATATTATATTGGGTCGGGTTGCATGCCGCAACAATGTTAAGTGATAAGGGATCGGGTTGCGCACCGCAACAGTATTGTTATTGTATTGTTGTAGATATTGAGCTGTCCTTTCATATTTTATTAAGTTTCCATTGGACTTGATATGTTTCCCCGAAACATGTACCCCCCTCCCATTTTAAACTGCTTATTCCTGTTTATTTTCCGCCATATATTATATAACTGCACAGGTTTATCTGGGGTCTGGTCCTAGCCTCGTCACTACCTCGCCGAGGTTAGGCCAGACACTTACCAGCACATGGGGTCAGTTGTTCTGATACTACACCCTGCAATGTGCGCAGATCCAGGAGCAGCTTTCAGACAGTAGTTGGAGGGCTTCCTTCAGTCCATTCGAAGACCCAAGGTAGACTTGCAGGCGTCTGCAGGCCTTGACGCCTCCCTCTATCTCTATTTCCTATTTCATTTCCTTTGTTTAGAAACAGTGTGTTGTATTTCTTCAGACCTTGTATGTAGTAACTCTTAGACAGTCTGTGACACCAGGTTTTGGGTATATGAGGTTTTATAAGTTGTAATAGATGTAGCCTTAAGATATATAATTGTTGACTTCCGCTTAATTATTTAAAATTCCGCTTTTATCATATTATCGGCTTGTATTTGTTAAAAAGAAGCAAAAATAAAAGTACAGCAAGTAGTTAAGGTTTGGCTTGCCTAGTTCCCATTAGTAGGCGCCATCATGAATCCCGAGGGTGAGAAATCTGGATCGTGACAGTTAACAAGTCCTTCTAATTCTTCATCATATTTGCTTATTCACATTGACTTTAAAGTGGGGTTTCCTCTATCTATAATTTTTCTTTGTGTCCCTATTGATAGTGGACAAACTCTAGTGATTATATCAATTGAGTTTAGGTACTGCCACTGGATTTTTGTTATTGATTAGGTGTTATTAGTTGGGTAATCTTTTTATTGAAATTATATTCAACTTGCTTTGGTGCTTCCATTACTTTGGTGCAACATGATTCTTCTTGGATTAGCATTATTCTGCTTTACATGATGGCATCTGCAATCCCTTTCTTTGTTCATATAAAGGATTTGGTCCCTGAAACATTGCACCAAACTAATTATTTGAAATGTACTCACTTACTTCAACCGGTGTTGGAGATATATGATCTCTTTGTCCATATTGATGGTTCTAATGTGGAACCTTTATAATTTCTGCCTGTTACTAAGGGTTCATCATCTGTTCAGCAAATTAATCCTGAATTTCAAAGTGGCGTAAGGTTGACCGTCTTATTATTACTTGGATTCATGCTACTATACATTTTGATCTCATTCCTTTACTCTATGATTGCTCTACTGCTGTTGATGCTTGGTCTAGGCTTAAAATACATTTTCTTCATCAGTCTACTACCCGTGAGATGCAGTACAAATATAGTCTTCAGACGTTTAAAAAAGGAGACCTATCTATTGATTCGTACATAGAAAAGATACATGAATTTGCTGATTGCCTTCATTCTATCGGCCGTGGTGTAGATGACCCTAAATTGGTACGTTGTGCTTTGAATGGTCTTCCTATCTCTTATGAATCATTTATTGTTATGGCTTCGAATATGTGCTCTCCTCCGACTTTTGTAGAGTTGTGGACTATGCTCATTACCCACGAGGTGCACTCTGCCTACAAGTGATGTGGCCTCTGCTCCTCTGCCTACCGCCTTGTTAGCTGGTTCATCTTCTGATATTACTTAATCTTCTCATGTTGGTCCATATTCAGGCCGTGGTAACTTTGGTCATTCTAGAAACTATCGTACGCAATCTGGTCGTGGTTGTGGCTCTGGTCGACGAGGACGTGGTTATCCTTTTCAATAGTCTTATGGAGGTCACTATTAGCATAATGTTCGGCAGCAGTCCACAATTCCTTATGGATATGATAAGGGTGTTCTTGGTGCTTCCCCTATTCAGCTACCTCCATTTGCCATGCCAAACCCGACTACTCCCATGATTACTTGTCGGATTTGTAGTATGACTGGCCATACAACTATCTCTTGCCCACATCGTCATAATTATTCATTTGCTCCCACCACAACGCAAGCACACTTGGTAGCCTTATCTCTCAATTCCCCGACTGATAGGAATTGATATTTGGATTCGGGAGAGACCTCACACATGTCTTTTGTCCTAGGTAATATTTCTTCTCCTGCTTTCAATAATTCTATACTTGTTGGCAATGGTAAATCAGTTCCTATTCATTCTAATTGCTCTTCCTCCTTTTCCACTTCTTCGCATACTTTTTCCTTACCCTCTGTCTTATGTGTTCCACTTCTTCGTAAAAAGTTACTTTTTGTTCGTCAATTTACCAAAGATAATATTTGCTCAATTGAATTTTTTCCTTAGGGTTTTGTTGTGAAGGATTTGCAGACAGGAAAAATCCTCCACAAATGCCACAGTGACGGGCCTCTCTATCAATTTTTTTAACTTGCTTCCTGCTCGTCCTCCTCTTCATCAGAAGCCCTCACTGTCTCCTTTGTTCCTGCATCAGTTTGGCATGCTCGTCTTGGCCATCTACGATCTAAAATCATGTCATCACTTAGGTCTACGAATTTTATTTCTTTTAGTAATACAGACCTTGGGTCGTTCTTTTATAATTCTTGTTTGACTTCTAAGCATTTTACTTTACCATTTTCTATTAGTACTTCTTCTTCAACTCATGTGTTAGAGTTGATTCATTCTAATGTATGGATGTCACCTGTTCCCTCTATTACTGGATTTCGATATTATGTTATTTTTATTGAGACCTTTTCCAAGTATTTGTGGCTTTATCCATTGCGGAATAAAATTGAAGTTTTTCATTGCTTTTCTGCATTTAAAGCTCTTGTGGAAAAGCAATTTTCTGCTTCTATCAATAGTTTTTGTTCTGATGGTGGGGGTGAATTCACTAGTGCACAATTCTTGACATTTCTTTCTAATAATGGTATTATTTTTCAGCACTCTTGCCCTCACACACCACAACAAAATGGTGTAGTTGAGCGCAAGCATTCTTATCTTGCTGATATGGCTCGTACTCTCCTTTATCATGCCAAAGCCCCGTTAAATCTTTGGGTTGAGTTTTTTCAAACAGCCACATACTTGATAAATCGACTACCGACTCTCTTACTCAATTATTCCTCTTCATTTTGTCTTCTTTTTGCGATTGATCCCGACTACTCTATTTTACGTACATTTGGTTGCTTCTGTTACCCCAATTTACGCCCTTATCGAATTCACAAACTAGATAATCCCTCATCTCCTTGTATCTTTATTGGCTATAGTTCCAATTACAAAGGATATCAATGTCTCCATCTTGATATTCAACGTGTTTATACAAGTCGATCTGTTCGCTTTGTCGAACATTTCTTTCCCTATGCCATTCCGCATCTTCTTCCTTCTTTCCTTAATTTTTTCTTCCTCTACTTTCCATACATCATTGCCTCAGCCCTCCCGCGTTTTATCACCTACTACAGTACACTCTAATTCTCCCTCTTATGATGTTCTTGCTCCTCCTACATCTCAAGTTTTGCTTGACCATTCTTCTATTACTCCTCAGAGTTCTTCCCATTGCCTCCGTCTAGTTCCACACCATCTATACCTATATCTCCTGATCATTCTACATCAATTCCTTATGTGCCTTCTACTTCACCATTTCCACCTCCTTCTCATCATATGGTTACCAGGTCAAAAGTTGGTGTTGTCAAACCCAATAAGAAGTATGCTTTACTTGCTCAGTCTCTATTTGAATTACCTGTTGAGCCATCGTGTTATAGTTCTGTGGTTAAGGATCCTCGTTGGCGTGTTGCTATGGCTGATGAGTTTAATACTTTTCTAGCTAATCATACATTTTCTCTTGTCCCCCGCCCTCCAAATATCAATGTAGTTGGATGTAAATGGGTATATCGGGTTAAGCAAAAATTTGATGGATCTCTTGATCGTTGTAAGACACGTTTACTAGCTAAGGGATATACAGAGTCTTATGGTATGGACTATGGTAAGACATTCAGTTTGGTAGTTCGTCCTGCTACTATTAGACTGGTTCTTTCTATTGCCTTATCTCGTGGATGGCATATTCGTCAATTTGACGTTAAAAATGCCTTTCTTAATGTTTTACTAACTGAGACTGCTTATATGGAGCAACCACAGGGCTTTCAGGATTCTCACTATCCCCATCATGTTTGTAAGCTCCTCGGGCCTGGTTTGCTCGATTTGGCCACTTTCTTTTCTCTCATGGATTTTCTAATAGTCGAGCATATAGCTCCTTATTTGTTTATAAATCTGAAGAATGATATTTATATCTTCTCCTTTTTGTGGATAATATTATCCTTATAGGGTCAGATTCTTCATTGTTATCATGGTTTTCTGACATGCTACATGCTGACTTTTCTATTAATGATCTTGGAGATCTTCATTTTTTTTCTTGGAGTTCGTGTTTCTCGCACTTCTGCAGGTCTTCATCTTTCTCAGCTAAGTATGCTCGGGATATTCTTGATAGAGCTGGTCGTATTGGTTGCAAGCCAGTTGCTACTCCAGTATCTTCTTCTACTTCTTTGGACTCTTCAGTCTCTTCTCCAGTTGACAACTCCCTTTATCGCAGTTTGGTTGGTACTTTGCAATATCTAACATTAATGCGACCAGATATTTCTTATGCTATTAATAGTGCCAGTCAACATCTGCAGTCCCCTCAGCCTCATCATTTTACAGCAGTCAAACACATTTTAAGATATATTGTTGGTACATTGCATCACGGTCTTTTGATACGTCCTTCAAATTCTATCTCATTAACTGCTTACTCTGATGCTGATTGGGCTGGTTATCTTGATACTCGACACTCTACCTTTGGTTCTCTTTTATTTTTGGTAATCATCTAATCTTTTGGTCTTCTAAGAAGCAACACATCGTGTCTCGCTCTAGCACAAAGGTCGAATATCGTGCCATCGCACATACTGTTGCTGATATTCTTTGGGTTCAACAGTTATTGCGTGATCTTCATATTTATCTTCCGGATCCTCCTCTTGTTTATTGTGACAATATTAGTCCATTATACCTGACTGTGAATCCTATCTACCATTCACAGACAAAATATTTAGCTGTTGATTTCCATTTTTGTTCGTGAACGGGTTGCTTCTGGTTCTATTTTGGTGCTCTATTTACCAACCAATCAACAACTTGCTGATATTCTTACTAAAGGTCTTGTTTCCCATAAGTTTAAACGTCTTAGAGACAATCTCCACATGCATCCATGTGTCGATTGAGGGGGCGTGTTAGAATAGGATTAGTATTATACTCTTACGCTAGTATTTATTTATACTGCATTAGAGAGTTGTACAAATATGCTTGTATTCTTGTATAATGGATAACTTACAAATACAAAACCCTTACCCTGTTTAGGATAAGCAAAGCATTTGTACCAATTCTATCAGGTTTCTAGTGCATCTGTTGTGTTTCGCGATTGGGGGAGGAGATTCGCGATCGCGTAGAAGGTTGTGGGGCAGCTGGCTGATTTGTTTGCATTGTATTATTTGGTCTATGTACTGAAACTAATAACATTCGAGATTATGCAGGAATATACACAAAAGATCCTTTTTTTGCTCTCTTTAACCCTATGTCTCTTAACCCTAAGAGGTCTTCACCACGTTCGCGTCAGGTGGTAGAGCTAGCTTTTGCTTTCTCGCTTGGAAGTTCGTTATCGTGGAGTGTTGCTGGAGGCAGTGGCTAGTTGGCCTTTGCGTTCACGGTAGAGGATCGCATTCACGCTTCTTTGGTTCATTGGCTGTCACGATCGTGGGGCTCAAACGCAATCGCCTAGGGCATTTTCTGAGCAGTGCTAATTTGTTCTTCGCGATCGCAATAGATATCAGTGGGTCGTGACATACCACTACACCAATTTTGAATCTATCAACTTTTATCACCTCATTACTGATTTATTCGACCCGTAATTCTTAACTTTCCTTCTGATTTAGTTAGGAAAAAGAAAAGGGAAAGAGTATAAAGGTAGATTATCAGTTCCTTTTTTTTTTGGTTTTTAAGATTACTTTATACTCCCTCTGTTCCAGTTTATGTGAACCTATTTTCTTTATGGTCCGTTCCAAAAAGAATGACCCCTTTCTAAATTTGGTAACAATTTAGTTTAAACTTACAATTCCACCCTTAATGAGAAGCTTTTATAACCACACAAATACTCTGGGACCCCTTTTGCTTTGTTTAGAACCACAAATTTCAAAAGTTTTTATTTTTTCTTAAACTCCGTGCCCAGTCAAACAGGTTCACATGGAACGGAGGGAGTATTAATTAGTCAAAACGTTACAGGGAGCTTTTCAAAGATTTTGCACTTTTCTTGAGGAAAAGTTTTTATGTCTTGATTGTATTTATAATCTATTTTTATAGACTAGAAACTTTATCATCATTTACATAAAGTGACTTTCCTTAGCTTTTGCTTCAAACCCAATAACCTTTTTTCTTTAGTTAATCTTCTTTTCTTTATAAGCAAGGACGTGCCTTTTTTCTTCCATTGGCAAAGTTATTACTTAATCAGGGCATTTGCATTTATACCTATTTTTTGTGTCACATTTTAATTTGTGTCCGCTTTGCAAAAAAAATTGCAAGCTTACCCGCTTTTTCGCATAACTTCAGTATACGGGGTTAAAGTAGCAAAGACAATCACGCAAAACTTCAGCATTCTAGTAGACGGATCTGAAGTTCAGCTCTAGAGCTGAAGTTTTTGTTTGTAACTGGCGAGCTTCAGCTCTAGAGCTGAAGTTTTTATTTTGTAACTGTCGAACTTCAGCTCTAGAGCTGAAGTTTTTATTTTGTAAGTAGATTATTTAAATGTTGTGAATTCACAAGAGATGAAGGATTGGATGCAGAAGTGTGCGACCAAAGTCTGAAAAGACATACATTCAATTTACATATGTTATATGCATTAATCATCTCCTTGGCCTCATACAACCAGTCTTTCTACCTGCTGGGGCAAAGCGTTTAATATTAAACTTCACGAGATCTGTAATTTCAGTATAATAGAAAGAGAGTAGTATTTTTATTATTTATTCTTGTGATTTCATGTGTAATTTATTTCTTTTTCTTGGACTAGGGAAAAAAGGAGGTACACTGCAGCGTTGTGGGTAACATCGTAACAGGTATCAATATTTATTCCTCTCATATGTTAAAACCAGTACAATAGTTGATAATTGACAGTATTAAGATCACTTGGTGCAAAGCCGTTTTTGTAAGTAGATTATTTAGGGATAAACCTTACTTCTGGAAAAAGAAAAGATAAAACTTTGAGGAGGACAAGGAGGAGGAGAAAGAGAGTTGAAATTGTTTAAAAAGTGGATATAAATTAAAAGTTTTTAAAAAAATTGGTATAAGTTAAATGGGGGCGACCAAATAGGGCGCCCCGTGCAATTTTTACGCTTAATGGACAATTAAAGTCGAGTCTGGGCCTATTGGGTCTTGTCTAGACAGGTTTTGGGTCTGCTTTTCATTCAAAATAAAAGAAGTGGATTGGCCCAATAAGTACTGCTAATCTCTGTACTTATTTGTCATGAAATTTTGAATAAAAATATATTAATTTCGGGACAATTCGGGACATTTGTATCCCAAAAAATTGAACTGAAAAACTGAAGTTCATGATACATTGGTTAATTCCTAAGTCGTAACCTTTTAGAATGGCTATCTGGTGTCATTTCTACACAATGAGAAAGTGCACAAATAGTTGTTTTAGGACCCTTATCTAAAGAAACGCCAAAATTTATAAAGTTTTCAAAGTTTAGCCGCTTTAGAACCAATTTAAGACTATCAAGTCTTAAGCTGAAATCGTGTGTCTGAATTTAGGCTTTAACAGAGGTTAACTTAATCTAAAAATCTAAAGAAGAAGCAGCATCATAAGCAATTTTGTGACATAAAGGACTAATATTACTCAAATACATATTTAGCTATTTTAAATCAGTCTAGACATTTTTTTTGTTGGGGGGTGGGGGGGGGGGGAGGTCATTTTCTACGTTAAAGCTAGTATAAATATAAGAGTAGATAACAAGTTTTTCGCATATACTTGAGAAAACCCAAAAAGTTCATGGCACAAATTGCTAAATATACGTGAACTATATTTTTGGAAAAAGCCATGTCAAGAAAACTTAGAAAAGTTATGGGATCATCACCAATAACCTGTGATCTAGACCCATGAAGATAGAGGCGGACACATATTATAGGGAAATGGGTTACCGGCACCTAAATATTATGGCAAAAATTCTATATATACTTACAAATATCTTTAAAAAAATAGTCAAATATTAGCACAAATCATGTACTAATTAATCTTTAATAGTAATAAATTTATATTGAATGTCATGGAGTTCCCGACCCCTGAATCCTGCGTTATGTGGTACAAGTTCAATAATTAATATACACTAATATACATCTTTATTTTGGTGCTTATCTTGATCCAAAAAGAAATGTTAAAAAATCTCCAAATATTTATAAAAATATTCAATGAAATAATTATCACGATCCTCTCCGCGTTAATGATGAAATTGTCGGAGGAGTTTAGGTACATTAAATGTTTAATATTGGTTTTCTAAAATAAACTGATTGATTAATTATAATTAATTTGGGTTCATATTGACCAGAGTTATTAGTTTATTTACTCAGCGTTGACCACGGTGTCAACTTTCGCCAGCTCGATTTCCGCTGCATAGAAATTTATTCTAATTGCTAATTGACCTTTCTACCCTTGTTAACACTGTAAAATAAATCCATTTCCAAGGGTAAAAGGGTAATTCCATATAATTTTGAATAAATAAACCAATTGCTTATACGTCGTACAAGATAGTAACGTATAAAACAAGATTTGGAGGAGGGGAGGTTAATTTGAATATTTTCGAGATATGAATTTGGAATTATTTATTTCCCAAGAACGAGAATAACTTAGGTAAGCCTTTATTTTGCCATGGCATTGATGATAAGGTATTTTAGTATTATTTATTTTCACATGATAAGGTGGGAAGGTATTGGATTCACGTCTCTTGCCTAATTCAACTTTGCTGCTCATAATGATGAAAGATTATAGTTATTCTGATTGATTGGTTTTATCTTTTACTTTTAAAATTGTATTCATGAAAATACTTATAATTTTAAAATTATGAATCTAATCCTATTATTTATTGTAAAATTAGTGTTATATATATATATATATATATATAAGAGAGCATGGAGGTCGAGTATTAGGTAGAAGGTTAGTAGGTAACCGTTCATTTTCTTTCGGAAGACTGTATTCTAAATTTAGAACACCTTTATCTGCTCCATCTTTTCCTTATTAATATTGTTACTATATTTCTAATACAGTATTATCTTATTCTTCAAATTTATAACTACAGTTGTTTCTTTCCCTTGGTCATCTTACTATTTCTGCTATTAATACTTTCTTTCGTCAGTATTTTTATCATAGCGTCTTAATTCTTCTATTTTCCAAACCTATTTTGAAAATGCTTTTTTTAAGCTAAGGGTCTATATACAAGGTAAGGATTACGATCTGTGTATGCTTTACCTCCCAGATTAGAATCACACTAGATATATATATATATATATATATATATATATATATATATATATATATATCTAGTGTGATTGTTGTTGTTGAAATAATTTAAGTTGTAAAGTGCGTCGCTATGGATCGAGGAAAACTATTGCCAAATATAGGGGTCAAGTTAAGAAGTTGATGACCAGCCCTTTTGACCTATGATTCTCAAATATTTTTATGCCATATTTTTACTTTTTATTATGCGATGGTTACGTACCTCCTTTTTTTAGGAGCTCATTGGTTAACGGTTACGATCTATATGTTTATTTTATGCTTATCTATCACATAATATGTGGAAAAATAGTTGTTGACCGCTACTTTTTAACTGTAAAAGTCTTTTAAAACATGGTTAAATATAGTATGCAAAGACTCATCCATATCCCATATTTGTAGCGTTTGGTATGTGTTTGCATATAGAATTATCTCACTTAATTATGATTAAATAATATTGTATACTGTCAAAATCAAGTATGCCCGATTTTCCGGGCTCGAGGTGTCGCTGTAAGATCGAGTTCGGGTAAGGTCGAGTTCGAGCTCGATGGGCCAGATTCGAGCTCGAAGACAGAATGCACTGCCCGAGGATCGAAGTATGCGAGGAACATTAGAGCCAATTATGACTGACTCCTAGATAGAGTCGTTGTGAGTTTGTTACAAAAGGACAAGATTCTCGCCACGTCCCTAAGATCATGGCGTAAATTCCGGGATAGATTTGTACGAATTAGTACAAATCCGTACCAGGCGGTTATACATCTGTCCCAATAAGATTCTTTACTGTAAATGGAAATGTACCTTATTTAGGGCTCCCCTCCTATATAAAGGGACCTCAATCATTTGTAAAGAACATCGAATCGTTGACAAAAGAATATACTCTCTACTTTTTGCTCATAGATCATCAGAATTGTCCTTTTATCTTTATTGCTCTTACTTTACCGTTCTTGGTTTATCTCGAGGCCATTGAACTCGAGGTCGGTACTGCCTACTAGCTTTTCTATTGGTTTGGTCTTGCTTATTTCCTTCATTTATACTTTATATTTCTTGATTATTAATTGGTACTGAACTAAGTCACGTATCTTTAAAACCACAAATCAAATTTAATTGTTACTCGTATTTTTGAGGTAAACAGTTTGGCGCCCATCGTGGGGCTAAAGATAATAGTGATTATTTCATTACTGATTCTCATAACACAAGTTACTTTTATACTTTTTCTTGTCAAGAATTTTTTATTCTCAGACTGAAACATGTCTAGCTCACAAAACGCATATGTTCATGACAACGAAGGTCTTAGAGAAAACAACAGTATAGGGGTCAGTGTACCACCAATAAACCCTGAGAAAGTGTCAAATATGGAACCGGTAGATGTTAGTTCACACGTTGCTCTAAATGCAAATTTAGGCACAAACCCCGGAGGGAGTGTACGCAGGGAGGCTCGATATGGTGGCCAAGGAGCACAAGGAATGGGAGATGAGGGAATCAGCTTCCAAGTGATATTCGAGATATTGCAAGCTCAACAGATCTCCATCGCTCAACTTCAAAGTAAGAATAAGACTCCGAGTATAGCTGAACCAGAAAACACTCGGCGTGCTGAACCAGCCCAAGAGAGGTCGAACAGAAATGACTCGGGGACTGACCCCACCATTATGAGAATGCTCGAAGAGCTTACCAAGAGGATCGAGTCTGGGCAAAAGAAGATCGAAGACAATGATAAAAAGGTGGAGACTTATAACTCTTGTGTTGATCAAATACCGGGGGCATCTCCGGTCTTGAAAGATTTAGATGACAAGAAGTTCATACAAAAACCATTCCCCCCTGAGTGCGGCTCCGATACCCATTCCCAAGAAGTTTTGCATGCCCGATATACCCAAATACAATGGGACAACCGACCCTAACGAGCATATTACTTCATACACTTGCGGGATCAAAGGAAATGACTTGAATGATGATGAGATCGAATTAGTTTTGTTGAAAACGTTTGGAGAAACACTGTCGAAAGGAGCTATGATTTGGTACCACAACTTGTCTCCTAACTCTATTGATTTGTTTGCTATGTTAGTAGACGCCTTCGTGAAAGCACATGCCGGGGCCATAAAGGTGGCAACGAGGAAATCAGACGTCTTCAAGATAAAACAAAGGAACGACGAGATGTTGAGAGAGTTCGTGTCCAAGTTTCAGATGGAAAGAATGGAATTACCATCGATCTCCGATGACTGGGCAGTATAGGCCTTTATGCAGGGTTTGAACGAATGGAGTTCGATAGCATCTCGACAATTAAGGCATAACTTGATCGAGTATCCAGTTGTGACATGGTCAGATGTGCATAACCGTTACCAATCCAAGATTAGGGTCGAGGAAGACCAGCTGGGAGCCCCCTCGAGCTCAGTTCATCCTAACAGGCTGGCGGCTAAGCCCCCAAGGGATACAGACAGGGAATCAAGATTAACCAAAGAACGGTATCAGCCATATGTCGATCGGAGAAACAACAGCTCGGTCGTAACACTCTTCGGAATGACGGAGAAATGATCTAGGTCAAAGTTCTCGGGGACTCATAAGTAAGAATGGGTTCGATAAACATACCGACCCCGCGGAGGCACCTCGATTATCAGAATATAATTTTAGTGTAGATGCATCAGGGATCGTGTCAGCTATTGGAAGGATCAAGGATACGAGGTGGCTCAGGCCTATACAAACCGATCCTTCTCAAATGAATCCAAACTTAATGTGTAAGTATCATGGCACATGGCCATAGAACTGAAGACTGTAGGTAGCTAAGAGAGGAGGTAGCTCGGTTGTTCAACGAGGGTCACCTTCGAGAATTTATCAGTTATCAAGCTAAGAATCACTTCAGGGAGAGAGATGCAAGAAGAAAAAACGAGCAGGAAGAACCACATCATTTGATCCATATGATCGTTGGTGGTGTCGATGTCCCACAAAGACCCGTATTCAAACGCACCAAGGTGTCGATCACCAAAGAAAAAGGGACTCGGAGCTATGTGCCCAAGGACGCCCTATCATTCTACGATGAGGAAGAAGAAGGCATATCTCAGCCGCACAATGACGCCCTGGTAATTTCTATCTTTTAAATAAAATTCAACTTAAACGTGTTCTAGTGGATCCAAGTAGCTTGGCAAACATAATCAGATCGAGGGTCGTAGAGCAGCTCAGCCTATAGGATCAGATTATACCTGCATCCCGGGTCCTAAATGGCTTCAACATGGTAAGCGAAACAACAAAGAGGGAGATAATCCTACCAATAAACGTAGTCGAAACCATATAAGATACAAAATTTCATGTCATTGAAGGCAACATGAGGTACAATACATTTCCCGGGAGGCCAGGGATCCACAACATGAGGGCAGTACCTTCGACCCTTCACTAGATGATGAAATTTCCAACAGAGGATGGGGTGAAAAAAGTCTATGGAGAACAACATGCTGCAAAGGAGATGTTTGCAGTCGAGGGAGTGACTTCGGCACTAATACCTTCGACCTCAGAAAAATTGGGGACCAAAGATAAACCAACGGCCAAATAGCAATCAACGATCCTAGTCCCGATTGAGCCAGGGGAACAGGTAATCGAGGAAGAAGAAGAGGATTTCCTTACTCCTCAAACTTTCCTCATTCCAAAAGAGTGTGATGCAACTAAATCAACGATTGAGGAACTGGAGCAGGTCATACATATCGAATATATGCCCAAAACAAAGGTATACCTGGGAATGGGACTAACCCCCGAACTCAGATAAAACTCATTCATTTTTTTATTGATAATACAAATTGCTTTGCTTGGTCCCATTTAGATATGATAGGAATTCCACCAGAAATAACAACGCACTAGCTAAGCACGACCCTAAGTTCAAACCGGTGAAGCAAAAGAGAAGGCCCCAGTCCGAGGTGAAGCATGCATTCATAAAGGACGAGGTAACCAAACTTCTGAAAATAGGGTCTATTTGGGAGGTAAAATACCCCAAATGATTAGCCAACGTAGTTGTAGTTCCTAAAGAGGAAACAAGCTTAGAATGTGCGTAGATTACAAGGATTTGAACAAAGCATGCATGCCCTAAAGATTCTTTTCCACTACCTAATATCGATCGTATGATCGATGCCACGGCTGGCCATGAGATTCTAACTTTTCTCGACGCCTACTCCGGGTACAATCAAATTCAAATGAACCCAGAGGATCAGGAAAAGACCTCGTTTATCACTAAGTTTGGAACTTACTGTTACAATGTAATGCCCTTCGGGCTAAAAAATGCTAGAGCCACATATCAACGCCTAGTTAACAAGATGTTTGAAGAATAGATAGGTAAAATGATGGAAGTCTACATTGACAATATGTTAGTTAAGTCCCTGTGGGCAGAGTACCATTTGACTCATTTGTAGGAAACATTCAAAATCTTGAGGAAGTACAACATGAAGCTTAACCCAGAAAAATGTGCCTTCGGAGTTGGCTCAGGTAAGTTTCTCGGCTTCATGGTATCTAATTCAGGAATCGAGATCAACCCCGATAAGATCAAGTCCATCGAAGATATCACCATCGTGGATAGTGTGAAAGTTGTACAAAGGCTAACATGACAAATAGCCGCCTTGGGTCAATTTATTTTGAGGTCATCGGATCGAAGTCATAGGTTCTTTTCCTTGCTCAAAAAGAAAAAGGACTTCGCATGGACCCCGGAATGCCAGCAAGCCTTAGAAGAATTGAAGCGATACCTATCGAGCCCACCTTTGCTTCACACCCTGAAGATAGATGAAAAGCTTTACCTATATTTGGCATTGATCGAGATAGCGGTAAGTGGAGTACTAGTTCGAAAAGAGCAAGGTACACATTTCTATACTTATTATGTAAATCGAACTCTGAGAGATGCCGAAACTAGATACCCCCACTTAGAAAAATTAGCACTTGTATTAATCAGCCCATCTAGAAAGTTAAAGCCATATTTTCAATGTCATCCCATATGTGTATTAACCACTTATCCTCTCTGAAATATCTTGCATAAGCCCGAATTATCGAGTCGATTGGCCAAATGGGCAGTCAAACTAAGCGGGTACGATATCGAATATCAACCCCGAATGGCTATCAAGTCCCAAATATTGGCCGACTTCGTGGCCGATTTTACACCGACCCTTGTACCCGAAGTAGAAAAAGAACTTCTACTGGGATTGGGGGTATGGACCCTTTTCACGGATGGTGCCTCGAATGTGAAAGGGTCCAGACTCGGCATTGTTTTGAAGCCACCAACAGGTAGTACTATTAGACAATCTATCAAAACTTCAAGATTAACTAACAATGAAACCGAGTACGAGGCCATGATTGTAGGTCTCGAGCTAGCTAAGAGCTTGGGGGCAGAGGTCATCGAGGCCAAATGCGACTCCCTATTAGTGGTGAACCAAGTATACAAGAGTTTCGAGGTTCAGGAAGATAGAATGTTGAGGTACTTAGACAAACTACATGTGACGTTTCAGCGCTTCAAAGAATGGACCCTGGATCATGTGCCTCGAGAGTAGAATAGTGAGGCCGATGTACTTGTAAATTTGGGATCGTCGGTCGAAGAAGACGATATTGTCCCAAGGACTGTCGTTCAGTTATCAAGATCCGTGGTCGAGGAAGGTCATGCCGAAGTAAATTCCACGAGCTTGACTTGGGATTGGAGAAATAAGTATATTGACTATTAGAAAAATGGAAAGCTCCCATCGGATCACAAAGAATCGAGGGCTCTACGAACCAAGGCTACTAGGTTCACACTAGATGGGGATGGAATATTACACAGAAGAACGTTCGATGGGCCATTGGCGGTATGTTTAGGGCCAGGGGATACCGATTATGTTCTGCGAGAAATCCACGAAGGTACTTGTGGGAACCTTTCCGGCGCCGAGTCTTTGATTCAAAAAATTATCAGAGCAGGGTATTACTGGGAAAGCATGGAAAACGATACCAAGGAGTTTGTCAAAAATGTGATAAATGCCAACGGTTTGCACCGATGATCCATTAGCCTGGAGCAGCTCAACTCGGTCCTATCCCCATGGCCTTTCATAAAATGGGGGATGGACATAGTCGGTCCCCTACCAACGGCCTTAGGTAAAGCTAAATTTATTTTGTTTATGACTGATTACTTTTCTAAATGGGTGGAAGCACAGGTCTTTGAGAAGGTTAGAGAAAAGGAAGTTATTGACTTTATCTGGGATCACATCATGTGTCGGTTCAGGATACCTGCTGATATTATATGTGAAAATGGAAAACAATTCATCGGCAACAAGGTGACAGAGTTCCTCGAAGCACACAAGATTAAGAGGATCTTATCAACACCATACCACCCAACTAGAAATGGACAAGCCGAATCAACAAACAAAACTATCATTCAAAACCTGAATAAAAGGTTGGGCGATGCAAAGGGAAAATGGAGAGAAGTTCTACCCGAGGTCCTTTAGGCATATCGAACAATATCGAAGTCTAGCACAGGGGCTACTCCGTTCTCTTTAGTTTATGACTCTGAGGCCCTTATCCCTGTCGAGGTCGGAGAACCTAGTGCCATGTTTTGACATGCATCAAAGGAGTGAAATCACGAGGCTATGAATACTAGCCTCGAGCTATTAGATGAAAAACGAAGGCAGCACTTGTTCGGATGGCCGCACAAAAGCAAAGAATCGAAAGATACTATAATCGAAGGACCAACCTTCGACACTTTGGAGTCGGGGACTTAGTTCTACGAAAAGTCACCCTCAATACTCGAGACCTGAATGAAGGGAAACTAGGCCCAAATTGGAAAGGACCATACCGAGTCCTCGGAATTGTCGGCAAAGGATCTTAGAAACTTGGCACGATGGAAGGCGAGCAATTTTCAAACAATTGGAACATATCACTACTCAAACGATACTATTGCTAAGGTATGATTTCTTTTTTTTTTGTCCATTTGAATTTGAAACTAACCCACTGCAGGTGGACAATCAAAGGTATCAAAGGTACCTTTTTATAGAAGGTCTTAGGTTTTAAAGTATGCATTGCACTCTTTTTCCCTTAGATCAAATTTTGTCCCAAATTGGTTTTATCGACGAGGTTTTTAACGAGGCAACAACTATCTACCTAAGGAGAACTCAACAATATCCAAGGCTTCTTTATAATCAACCTCGAATACTGGGGGTATCACCCTCGGAGGTTATATTTTCGAGGAAAATACTTCACGCCAAAGAGGGCCTTGATAGGAGAACTTTTTAATGGGCCAAATGGTCAGATGAACCGTGTCCATAAAGAATAGTCGAGCTCTGATGGCAAAATATGTACGCATGTATCAATTATTCAAAGAAGCATTTTTTCTATATAAAAACACTTTGTGTCTCAAAGTCTATTACCATATGATCTCTACACTTATAATTCTACGATAAATGGCCCAAGGGCCAGAACACAAATACACCCTGAATACTCGGGGATTGTCATCTACAGTCAGCACGCTCGAGTCATCAAAAACTCGAACTCATATGACCTCAAAGAGGCATCCCCTCGACATAAAGGCCAAGGCCATCATACTCGGGGAATAACCTTTCGAACAAGTTCAAAAGGTTATCGGGAAACAAGTCTAAGAGACTACCCGAAGGCTACAACCATATCAAAGACTACAGTCATATAAAGGCTACGGCCGAAATAATGCGGCTCGGAGATGTCCGACTTCTGCCATAAATTACAGGCCTTCAAACACTTTAAAAAAATGGTTAAATCAGGCTACCCTCGGCAAAAACAAACAATAAAGGGGCTTCGGTAAAATCAGCCCTCGAATGATTTAAAGGCTTCGATAAACATCAGCCTTTGAAAAAACCTCAAGAGGTATTCGATTATTGTTACACAAATGAATTACAAATGAGGTTCCAATCGGTAGACCTTCGAAAAACCCAACGGGTACAAAAAACACATGCCAAGGCATAGATAATTTTCACCAAGTCTTTTAGCCGAAAAGAGGGAAAATTTATAAGCCACTTTAGAGGCCGAATCGACCCGACTTAAAGAGCTTAAGGGCCGACCTAAAAAATCCTAAGGGCAACCTAAAAGAGCCTAAGAGCCGATATAAAAGAGTCTAAGGGCCGATATATATAGGGTTTGATGTTAGGCTAGAAACCCGTATTTTAGCCGTGGTATTACATTCCAATGATTGCATTTTTACGTGCGTTTGAGCTCAAATGATAGTGAATTACACTTAGTACGTATTTTATGCCTTGCAGGAAGCGATCCAGAGCTCAAAGGTTGATTTGGAGCTAAATTGATCAATTTGGGGCTTTGAAGTCTGAGTAAAAGCCCAATACATTAAGCCGGGATCATTTTCAGGGGTCGTGTAACAAGTCTGGATGTTAAAAGAGGACGAAATAAGTTCACTCTGAGAAAATTGCACCGCCGCGCCGCAAGGTGCGGTGCAGTAGTGTAAAATTATGCATGACTCGAAATTATGAGGTTGCAGATAAAATGCACTACCGCGCCGCATGGTGCGGCACAGCCTGTGGCGCGGCTGTTCAACTTTTACAGAGCTAAGTCCTAGTTCGCGCAGGAAAGGGTTTTTTTCATTTGGGCCCGACCCTATTTGGTATAAATACATGCAAAATATCATTTTGAAGACTTTGGACATATCTTAGACCTAGGGAGGCTATTGTGGAAGGGAGAAAATGTTTGGAGCAATTTTCGGAGGAGATTGGCATCAAATTCTTCATTCTTTCATATTTGCTTTGTAATTTAATTATGCAATTTATTTGGAAAATTATGAACACGATTATGAGTAGATAAATATTTAGTCTAAGGTTTTGATGGAACCTATTGAAGGATGAACTTCTTGTTATGTTAATATAGTTTGCTTGGTTTAATTTCTATTTGTTCAACTACGTTCTTGTTGTAGTTAATTGATAGGATCCTCAATTAGCTGTGCCTATTTAGTATGCATAACTCGGGAGATAGTTCATATTTAGGTAATTGTTGAACAAAACCACTCCTAGAGTATATGAGGGATCAATAACCGAGGGTTTAAAGGCGGGATTAGGGATAATGAAGCCTTGGGTACAATCTAAAGTGAGTTTTAATAAACAAATCCAGCTAGCGTAACTCAGGAGAGTGCGTCTAGTAAATTGTCGTGATTACTCGGGAGAGATTTACGATAATAAGAGTGCTCATGATTGATAGAGACGATTAAGCGAATCTATGTGAAACATAATCGGAAGGGATTCCATCAATAGGGGAAATTATAACCTTAGATCCTTCCCTTAATTGTTTACAACTTAATCATAGTTAGTCTTTATTTGCTTAATTACAGTCAGTCTTAGTTAGTGGAACATCCTCAATTATTATTCAAAACGTTTGGAAAGTTGATTGCATAGAATTTAGTAAGTCTGACAAGAGTAATTGATAGGTTAATTCCTTGTGGGTTCGACTCTGGGCGAAATACACAGATTATATTTGCAACGTCCGCGTGTCCTTTTTATAAGGCATAGTTGGGCGTGATCAAATTTTGGCGTCGTTGCCGGGGAATTAACGGTGTTATCAATTACAATTGAACGAAATACAAAACTTCTTAGTGTAGTCAGTTTTCTCTACACCCAATCTATACATTGAAATTTTAACGTTTGTTGACTTGGTTGTACAGGTACATGCCTAGAAACTCATTGAGATCTGGTGAAGTATTTGAAGCATTATCAGATCCCGAAAAAGTTTTCAAGGCCTTGAATTGGGCCAACCGGAAAAACAAACAACAACAAATAACTGAACAATTCAAACCAAACATGGGAGATCACCAAGTAGACCCAGATATACCAATAGCGCCAAAGGCTGCTCTCTATGACTGGGCACAACCCACAGCTGAAAATATTGCCACAACGATTGTAGTCCCGCAGATACAAGCTGAATCGTTTCAAATCACGAATAACATGCTGCACTTGTTGCAAAATAGGGACTATTTTTGGGGTCACAAGTCGAAGATCCTCAACATCACTTGAAGAATTTCCTGTCAATCTACAAAACCCAAAGGCAGCCCAACATAACTCCGGAAGCAATCAAGCTGTTATTGTTTCCATTCTCAGTGATAGGAGCTGCCTAGACCTGGCTAAACTCACTCCCCATAAATTCCATAACAACTTGGGAGGAGTTAGTCAAGCAATTCCATAACAAGTTCCACTCACCCAACAAGATTGCTCCACAAATTGATGAAATTTTGAGTTTTACACAGAGACCAATGGAGACACTGCATGAAACATGGGAGCGTTTCAAAGGGATGCTGGTTATATGTCCATACCATGGTATTCCAGATCTGATGTTGGGGCAGCAGTTTTACATGAGATTGTCAGATAGTGTGAAGAACATTGTTGATGCTACAGCTGGTGGAGCATTTTTGAGCAAAACATGGAGAGAAGGCTAGAGTCTGCTTGATAAGGTGGCGCAGAATTCGGGATGGACAACCAAGAATGCACATATCACTCCAGTGGTTCACTCAGTGCCCTTAGATCCATCCAACTCTATGTCTAAAAATATGGCCACCTTATTGACACAGATGAGTATACTTACTAAAAAGGTGGAAGAGTCAGGGCAGAAGCAGCAGGTACACATCGTAGATACTACCAATGGGGGCTTGTGCACATCTTGCATTAGTCAGCCAATTGGTAACCAGTGGAATGCAGAGCATGATCATCATCACTACCCTGAAGACATGAACTATGTGTCTAATTATGGAGGCCAGAGACAGGGTGGTCAGAATTGGGGCCAGCTTAGCCGTATAGGCCAGTCCAGCCACAGTTCAACAATGGGAACATGGGAGGTATTAGACCTCCTAACAATATGGCACCTTACCCAAGGCCACGGGGATATAACAAAAATCAAAATCAATAGTAGGGGTATCACCCTCCTCAACAGCAGCATGGTGGACGGCAAGAAGATGGGTTTGCTAGACTTGAGGCAATGATGCAACAGGATATTGGGTCTAATGCAAAATTTAGTGAGAGAGTAGATGCACACGATTCAGCTATCAAGAATATTGAAGTGCAGATGGCCAAATTTCAATGTCTCTAAACAATCGTGCTCATGGGACATTACCTGCAGACACTCAAATAAACCCCAAAGATCAAGGCCCGAAGCAATTGATGGCAGTGGGTCTACGGAATGGCAGAGATTTAGACATAGAGCAAGAAAGGGCTCAAGAGAGCAGACAGGCTGAGACTCTCATACCAGTGCCCATTGAGCTAGATGAGTCAACGAAACTGACAGAGGTGACAGTCCAGCCTGCTCAGGAAGAACACAACATTCAGATTGAGACTGAGAAAGAAGCTGAGACAGCCCAGGAACAAGTAGTTGAGGTGGTAGCTGATAAAGAGCAGTCCCAAATCATTAGGAAGAAGAGACCTCCTGCACTATTCCCTCAGAGGCTGGCTAAGCACCAAAAAGAGGAACAGTACAAGAAATTCTTGGAGATGCTTAAACAAATCCAGGTAAATATTCCATTGATATATGCTTTGAAAGAGATGCCTAGGTATGCAAAAATGATGAAGGACTTAATGTCTAGAAAATTTGATTTCCAAGACCTGGCCACGGTGACTCTTACTCAGACCTGCAGTGAAATGGTGACTAGACCAATTGTAGAGAAGCTATCTGACCCAGGGAGCTTTACAATTCCCTGAACTATTGGTAATTTTGCTTTTGCTAAGGCACTTTGTCATCTAGGGGCTTGCATTAATCTTATACCCCTGGCGATTTATAAGAGGTTGGGGATTGGAAGAGCTAGACCCACCTCTATGTTGTTGCAGCTGGCTGACAAGACTGTAAAAAGACCCTCTGGTATCCTGGATGATGTGTTGATTCAGGTGGGGAAATTTGTATTCCCTGCAGATTTTGTGATCTTGGACTGCAAGGTGGATGAAGAAATTCTGATAATTTTGGGAAGACCGTTCTTGGCCACAAGGAGAGCTCTCATTGATTGTGAGACTGGGGAGCTCAAGATGAGATTGAACGACGAAGAGATAACATTCAATGTACAGAAATCTATGAGGTGACCAAGTGAATTCACCAATTGCTCTCTTATTGATGCCGTGGATGTAATTGTCAAAACTGATGATGAGATGCTGACTATTGAGGACCCTCTTGCTGCATGTCTCATGAATATAGATGAGGTGAATGGATAAGAACTGGAAGAATGGGTATTGGCGTTAGAGGGCAGAGGGTTCTGGGATAGATCTCTTGAGTCTGAGCCCTTGCAGTTAGAAAATAGATAAACTCCTCTAGCCAATCCATCCATCGAAGAACCCCCAAAGCTGGAATTAAAGCCATTGCCCGCCCATCTCAGGTATGAGTTCCTTGGACCTGACTCCATATTACCTGTTATTATCTCATCTAGTTTGTTAGATGTGCAGGCACAACAACTCTTGCAGGTACTCAAGGAGTGTAAGACTGCCATTGGGTGGACCATGGCAGACATTAAAGGGATCAGCCCCGCCTACTATATGCATAAGATTCTGCTGGAAGAGGGACACAAACCTTCCAGGGAACACCTAAGAAGGTTGAACCCAAACATGAAGGAAGTGGTGAAGAAAGAAGTGATAAAGTGGTTAGATGCGGGAATCATTTTACCAATCTCTGACAGCAGCTGGGTTAGCCCAGTGCATTGTGTACATAAGAAGGGTGGCATGACGGTGATCAAAAATGATAACAATGAATTGATTTCAATAAGAACCATTACGGGCTGGAGAATTTACATGGACTATAGAAAGTTAAATTTAGCCACCCGGAAAGACCACTTCCCACTTCCCTTCATTGATCAGATGCTAGACAGATTGGCAGGAGGTCACACTTCTATTTTCTGGATGGGTACTCAGGGTACAATCAAATCTCCATTGCACCAGAGGATAGAGAGAAGACCTCCTTCACTTGCCCATATGGCATTTATGCCTTTCGGAGGATGCCCTTTGGCCTATGCAATGCACTCGCCACATTCCGAAGGTGCATAATGGCCATATTCACTGACATGGTGGAGGACATAATGGAGGTATTCATGGATGATTTCTTAGTGGTGGGGAACTCATTTGATGAGTGCCTTATCAATTTGACTTGTGTGCTGAAACGGTGTATTGAGAGTAACCTGGTTCTTAATTGGGAGAAGTGCCATTTCATGGCACAAGAGAGCATAGTCTTGGGGCACCAGGTGTCCAGTAAAGGAATCGAGGTGGATCGCGCTAAAGTTGACATGATAGCCAAACTGCCACCTCCAACTTCAGTCAAGGCAATCAGGAGCTTCCTCGGACATGCCGGTTTTTACCGGAGATTCATAAGAGACTTCTCAAAAACTGCTAACCCTCTCTGTAAGTTGTTAGAAAAAGATCACTCTTTCTTATTTTCTGATGAATGCAGGCTAGCATTCGAGGAGCTGAAAAAGAGGCTGGTCACAACACCCATCATTGTTGCCCCCAACTGGGAGCAACCATTCGAACTCATGTGTGATGCCAGTGACTACGCAGTGGGGGCAATGCTGGGACAGCGGAAAGACAAGCTAATGCATCCAATCTACTATGCCAGTAGAACACTGAGTGGATCCTAGATGAACTACACTGTGACTGAGAAGGAGATGTTGGATGTGGTGTTTGCTTTCGACAAATTCAGATCGTACCTGATTGGCTCTAAGGTAATTATATACACTGATCATGCAGCTCTCAGGTACTTGATTGAGAAGAAAGAGTCTAAGCCTTGCCTGATTTGTTAGGTGTTGCTACTGCAAGAATTCGACCTCGAAATTTGTGACCGTAAGGTCAAAGAAAACCAAGTCGCTGGCCATCTATCACGACTTGAGGGAGCGGAAAACTCAGTTGAGGTTGAGGACATTCTAGAAACCTTTCCAGACGAGCAACTGCTCGCTACTAGTCTTGAGGAAGTGCCATGGTACGCAGACTTTGCAAATTACCTGGCCAGCGGTATAGTTCCCTATGACCTTTCCTCTGTACAAAAGAAAAAGTTTTATTGTGATTGCTGCATGTACTATTGGGATGAACCTTACATGTTTCGAATATGTGTTGATAATATGATCCGGAGATGCATCCCCGAGATAGAACAATCTTCTGTTTTGCAGGCATGTCATGCATCGGCGTATGAAGGGCATTTTGGAGGAGTCAGTACAGCTGTGAAAGTACTAGAGTCCGGTTTCTTTTGGCCAACAGTGTTTAAAGATACACACCAATGGGTAAAGGGCTGCAATGAATGTCAGCGAACCGGGAACATTTTCTGTCGCCATGGGATGCCCATGAACCCGATTCAAGAGGTGGAAGTGTTTTATGTCTGGGGGATTGACTTCATGGGACCCTTCATCAGCTCCTTTTGCAATAAGTGCATACTTGTTGCTATAGATTACGTGTCTTAATGGGTGGAAGCTGCTGCACTTCCTATCAATGATGCGAGAGTGGTGATGGGATGTATGAAGAAGAACATATTCACCCGTTTTGGAACCCCGAGAGCTATTATCAGTGACGGAGGCACCCACTTCTGTAATCGAGCCTTCGAGAAGTTGCTAGAGAAGTATGATGTATGCCACAAGGTGGAAAGACCTTATCACCCGCAAACCAGTGGACATGTGGAAGTGTCTAATAGAGAGATAAAGAGTGTATTGACCAAGACTGTGAATGCCACAAGAACTAATTGGGTGAAAAAGCTAGATGATGCACTCTGGGCCTGTAGAACTACTTTTAAAACACCGATTGATATGTCACCATATAAGTTGGTGTTCGGGAAGGAATGCCATTTGCCAGTGGAACTTGAACATAGAGCTTGGTGGGCACTGAAATAGCTGAATCTTTACAGCTAGGATGCGGCCACAACGAGAATCACAGAATTGCATGAGCTCGACGAGTTCAGACATATTGCTTTTGAGAGCACAAGGATGTACAAGGAAAGAATGAAGAGGTTGCATGAAAAGAACATTGTGGAGCGAAGTTTCAAGCCCAGAGATATGGTGTTGCTTTATAACTCATGATTAAGGCTATTTTTGGGTAAACTCTGGTCACGATGGTCTGGACCATTTCGAGTGGTCGAAGTATTCCCTTCAGGTTCTGTAGAGATTGCCATAGAGAAAGACTTTCGTACATTTAGAGTCAATGGGCAGAGATTGAAACTAACATGGGCATGAATGAACCAAAGGAAGTGTCTGAGATCCGTCTGACCGAACCTCAGAGGTCGAGCGAGCCTTAAATGTGCTCATCTGCATCGTGCCGTGACGTTAAATCAGGCGCTTATTAGGAGACAACCCAATTTTTAACCTCACTAACCCATAATTATAGTTTAGGATTATTAGAATTTAGGAGTTATGAGACTTGATTGGGCAGGTACAAGCATGAATTGGACATAAAATAAGTACATAATAGAGCCGGGGTGCAACCCGGAAGCTAAATGTCGAAAATAAATCGAACTCTGTGAAAAATGGCCTACAGCGCCGCGTGGGGCGCCGCGCCAGGCCAAACGGGTCTGAGAGACAAAAAGTGAAGGCCTCTGCTAATTTCCACTATCGCGCCGCATGGGACGCTGCACCATGCGACGCGGCAGTACAAGGTTAAAAATAAATAAGTAAATAATTTTTTTTAGCGTTTGTTTTACACTCTCTGACCAGCGACCACCTCCCCAACCCCTTGTTCTTTTTTTTTCTCTTTCACTCTAAACGCTAAAGCCCTTCCCTCAAATCCCCCATTCTCTTTTCTTCTCAAATTTCCTTCCCACACACACATCATATCCCTTCCATTCATCCTCAAGGTAAGTTTCTCTACTCTCTTCTCTTTTCTTTAAGTAAGTTAGTGTAATGAGTAGTATAGTTTAATTTCAACTAAACCCTAGGTAGTGTATTGGTGCTAATTAATTTTATTTTTCAATTTAATTTCTTATTTTGGCTATGATTGGTACTTAACTTATTGGGTTTTCATTGTGCTTATACTTGTGGAAGATATTTAGCATGTCTTGATGCCTATAAAAGAAATTATGATGAAGTTGTGTGGAGGTGCCTTAAAGGCCAAAAATTAGTGGTGTATCTGTGCAAATTTGGAGCACTTTGTGCCCTTGTCACATTGTGGTGGTGGTAGGATGGTTGTTTGGTATGGTTGTGTACTAATATTAGAAGAATTAAAGTTAAAATTATGGGGTAACTTTGGTGGAGGCCATGTGTTTGACTAAATGCCTCAATGACCTTGAAAGTGACATTGTAGCTTAGTGGAGAATAATTGCTCTGAGAAAATGTGTGCTAGGTGCTAATTGGCATATTTGATTCATGCTTTGTGCTTGTGTAGTGGTGTGTTGTATTTTGTGAAGTTGGTTAGTAGTGCATTAGGATAACTTCTTTTATTTTTCTTCGTATTTACTAGATTAGCTTATTAATTTTGTATGTTTAACTAGTATAGTCCGTGATTTTGTAGTTGTACTATTATGTTGGTGGTTGGGGGGATTGTTGATTGCTTGTGGCGCACTTCCATCGGGGTAGTCTGAGTCCCTGATATATATTTTACTTGTGAACATGCCAATAACATGAGTGTGGGGTGGTTACCCCGTTTGGTTTTGTTTTGGGTTTTCGTGTTATGGCTAATATTATTCATCTTGTGCAGGTAGAATGTCACACCACCCGAGCAAACGCTCTAACACTGGTTCATTTGAGGTTGCTTCTATCAGCCGTCGTGGTGGGAGATGGGCACCTCCCCCCCCCGCCCCAGTAGTGGAGGAAGAGGAGCGCATTGACCCTGATGCAGATGTGGTGCCAGCATGCAAATATGGTATACGGGCTGTCCCCGCCCATGCTCGATGCTGGTTTTAGACATTTGCCCCGTCAGTCAACCCAGATCCTGAGGTTGCTATTGACGATAGGAAGTTGGCCTGTAAATATGGTGAAATCTACAACAACATTCGGGCTTTGGGTTTCGACAGTCTGTTCCGTCCGGGTGATGCGGTGGATGTGAACCTAGTGAAAGAATTTTATGCTAATTGGCAACTTGAAGCCAGCTTGGATGTTGTTTACGAAGTGCATCTAAGGGGTAAAGTGATTCCATTCTCCTCTCGGGTGATCAATAGGATTATGGGATTCACAGAGCATTCGCACAAGCTCTTTCAGAGGTTTCTTCATCGGCCAGACTATACGGCTATTCGCCACCTGTTATGTGGCGCTGACTCTTCTGCCGCATGGACACGAGATGCAAATGAATTCCACAAGGACATGAAGAAGGCAACATTCCAGCAGCCAGCCAGGGTTGTGTTGCGGTTGATTAATGCCAAGATCACGCCGACTGGAAGTGACATTGATGTACCCCAACTGAAGATGTGTTTGATTTATGCCCTGTTGACTCGGATGCAGTTCGACCTTGGTAAAATCATGCTTGAGCATATGGCTAAAGTGAGACCATTTAGGGCTCGCCATCTACATTACCCGAGTATGATTACTCAATTGTTGCGAGCACACCTTATGGAGGAGGAGTACCACTATGACAGGACTATTCTAGTGTCTTACCCTATTAGGCCCTTTGATGTTACATCGGTGATCGACCCCCCTACTGCGGCTGTTAATTCAGACCAGAGGATGGTCCACGTTGAGGAGACTCTACAGCTACTGTTTTCTGACTTGCGCCTTCGGGTTGATCGGGGGGAGGCTAATTTGGAGGAGTTGTAGCAGGATCACCCCCTTTCTACTATCACTCAGCAGTGGTTGGGGTTGGCGAGAGGAGGACAGCTGCCACCTGATGAAGATGTGAACTCCATTCCCTCAGATGATGAGGAGTATTTGCGCACCTTCGAGGGTGTTGATGATTAGGCCTTGGGTCTCAGGGAGTCCCTTTTTCACTCTTGATTTTCTTATTTTGCATTGGGGACAATGCAATATCTTAAGTGTGGGGTGGGGTGCTCCTATTTGATTGTATCTATACTTTTCTTTGTTTTTCATTTGCCAGTTGGTTTTGTTTGATTTATTTCTTGCTTTCTGAGACAATTGGTTTGTAAACTATAATTCTGAATTCTATCGGGCCTGTAATAGTTAGTAATTAAGTATATAGTTTGACTCTTCCCGACGATAGATTTCATCGACTGATTTCTTGAGGGAGATGAGTCGAAAGAGAAAAAAAATTCATATATGTGAAAATCCAAAAATATGTCTTTTATTTTAGTTTTTTTTTCTTTTAGGTAGTGTAACAACTCTCCCTTGGTTTTTCTTTGTGCTGTGATTCTTTTCCAAGGGCTTTGCTTGAACCGGGTGTAGTTAAATCTTTATATTTTTTAGGAATTAAGAATCTTTAGTTAGGAAGCTAAGTTGAAGGATCAATGTCCCTTGATTGCATATGCCTCGAGAGTGGTAAAGGCCTTAGTTGTGACACCTAGGCTCAATTCTTGACTCTTAAATATGTGCCCTAAATCGTATGATTAAAACTGTGCTTAACTACTTTGACTAAGAGTGTCTTGATAAGTCCAATCCTGAGTGAGTTATGTGCCATGTGTGTGTAAGGTTTTGTGTTATTCTGTGCATTGCATTTGATGTCTAGAACTTGCCCCGTGTGCTTGCAAAGCGAAATAGTAGTTTTGTTCAGTCTTGGAAATAATATAGGCATTTCTTTGTTGAGACATATATATATATTTTACCCGCCTAATTATGATGTATCGTAGTTAACCCCTTTGAGCCTATAATCTTGTTTCTTTGGCAACCACATTACAAGCTTTACCCAATTGTTTTAATTGACCATATATTTGAACCTTTTCATCTCTCATGGGCACTTGAATTGTTATGAACTTTGTAACAGTTAAAGTGTGGGGTGTTTGGTTGGGCTTTTGAGTGGAACTAATGGAATAAGGAGAAAAGTGCATTGTGTTGAAAAAAAGTAAGAGCCACTTAAATTGAAAAAGAAAGAAAAGAAAAAGAAGAAGGAAAGAATAATATATATATATATATATATATTCTTTGATAGTGGTGGCTCCGGACGTAATTGTTCTTAATGATGTAGGGAGTTAATCTAGATTGATGTGAAGGTGGAGTTTTGGTTTGACATAAGTGGGGTTTGAATGTTAAAGTATATGTATTAAAGTTCTTAGGGAGGTGTAGTCACTCTTACATCTAAATATATCCTACCCGTCCTACAGCTTACATTACAACCAATTAAAGTCCTACTTGATCCTAGACTGAATGAGCTCGATTAGTAGAGTAGTACACTACGGGCAAGCCTATGGTGCATCTTTTGTGGCATATGAATGTTGTTTCTAAGAGTGAGTGAATTCTTTCTATCTCGAGTTCCTAAATATTCTTAATTTGTGTGGGACTACTCTCTTTTGTTGTGTGAGGGCACTTGATTCATGAAGGAGAGGTAATGTCATTGACCTCTATTTTAGAGTAAGTGGGAGAGTGACTAATGCATGGTACTTTTGAGTCGAATTTTGAGGGTGGGATGTTATGATAAGGTGCTCAGTCTACTTTAATTATTCTTGGCATGATGTATCGGGGAAGTTGTTTGATGAAAGGTTATCCCTAGATGCAGTGTAGTTCAAATGCTCGAGGAGGAGCAATTGTCTAAGTGTGGGGTGTTGATGTTAGGCTAGAAACCCGTGTTTTAGCCGTGGTATTACATTCCAATGATTGCATTTTTACGTGTGTTTGAGCTCAAATGACAGTGAATTACATTTAGTATGTGTTTTATGCCTTGCAGGAAGCGATCTGGAGCTCAAAAGTTAATTTGGAGCTAAATTGATCAATTTGGGGCTTTGAAGTTTGAGTAAAAGCCCAATACATTAAGTCGTGATCATGTTCGGGGGACGTGTACCAAGTCTGGATGTTAAAAGAGGACGAAATAAGTTCATTATGAGAAAATTGCACTATTGTGCCGCATGGGGCACCGTAAGGCGCGGCACAGCAGTGTAAAATTGTGCCTGACTCGAAATTATGAGATTGCAGATAAAATGCACTACCCCGCCGCATGGTGCGGCGCAGCCTGCGGCGTGGCTGTTCAACTTTTACAAAGCTAAGTCCTAGTTCGCGCAGGAAAGGGTTTTTTTCGTCTGGGCCCGACCCTATTTGGTATAAATACATGTAAAAATGCCATTTTGAAGACTTTAGACATATCTTAGACCTAGGGAGGCTATTGCGAAATGGAGAAAACGTTTGGAGCAATTTCCGGATGAGATTGGCATCAAATTCTTCATTCCTTCATATTTGCTTTGTAATTTAATTATGCAATTTATTTGGAAAATTATGAACATGATTATGAGTAGCTAAATATTTAGTCTAAGGTTTTGATGGAACCTATTGAAGGATGAAATTCTTGTTATGTTAATATAGTTTGTCTGGTTTAATCTCTATTTGTTCAACTACGTTCTTGTTGTAGTTAATTGATAGGTTCCTCAATTAGCTGTGCCTATTTAGTATGCATAACTCGGGAGAGAGTACATATTTAGGTAATTGTTGAACAACACCACTCCCAGAGTATATGAGGGATCAATAACCAAGGGTTTAAAGGCGGGATTAGGGATAACGAAGCCTTGGGTGCACCGGAAACGGCTCCCTAAGCCGAGCAGGACCAGAAAGATCAAGCAATAACCAGGTCGGCAGCCGACCCCGCCATCATAAAGATGCTCGAAGACCTCACAAAAAGGATTGAATCGGGTGAGAAGAAGATAGAAGCCAACGACAAGAAGGTAGAGACCTACAATTCTAAGGTCATTCAAATTCCGGGTGCACCTCCAATATTGAGAGGTATAGATTCGAAGAAGTTCGTACAAAAACCATTCCCATAGGAAGCGACCCCAAAACCCATTCCCAAGAAGTTCAAAATGCCCGACCTTCTGAAGTACAACGGAACCTCGGACCCCAACGAGCACGTCATTGCTTACACTTGTGCAGTGAAGGGAAACGACCTAAAGGATGACGAGATCGAATTCGTCATATTAAAAAAGTTTGGAGAGACGCTTTCAAAAGGGGCGATGATGTGGTATCACAAACTGGCCCCAAACTTGATAGATTCATTTGCTATGCTGGCAGATTCCTTCATAAAGGCATATGTTGGTGCCATCAAGGTAGCTATAAGGAAATCTGACGTCTTTAAAATCAGGCAAAGGGAGAACGAGATGCTGCATGATTTCGTATCTCGCTATAAAACAGAGCGAATGGAACTACCACCAGTCTCTAACGACTGGGCAGTGCAGGCCTTCACTCAAGGTTTGAACGAGCGAAGCTCGGTAGCTTCGAAATAGCTAAAGCAGAACTTAGTCGAATATCCTGCCGTAACTTGGTCAGATGTCCACAACCGATACCAATCAAAGATCAGGGTCGAAGACGACCAACTAGGATCCCCCTCGAGTTCGGTATATCCTACCAGGCTTCCAACAAAGGAGCCAAAGCCAAACAAAGAAAGATACCAACCATACACTGAAGATAGAAGAAACGCCCTGAGGCGCAACATACCCTGCAGTCACCGAAGGATGCAATGTCGGAATACAACTTCAACGTCGATATTTTAGATATCGTATTCACCGGTCTGGAATTAGGTGTAGCTATATCACAAGCTCATATTTCTACGATCTTAATCTGTATTTACTTGAATGATGCTATAAATCTTCATCAAAGTGCTTATTTCTTTATAATTGAACAAAAGCGAGTCTGAATGGGTATACTTAGTCGTGGAGCATTCAGAGTATTTGCTTTAGGGATCGTTCCTGCGTATCTCCTTACTTTATAGCAGTTATTGCTCCGGTTCCAGAAGGTATAGCTCTCGCCTCAGCTTTTTCTTTGAAATCGGAGACTGTTCCAATTTCCTACTGAGATAGGCAAGCGGAGGGAGAACTAGACGTATCTTGCTAGGCAAAGACAGGTTAGAATGGATAGCTCGCGGGTGGGATTGACGGGATAGATCACTATTGCAGAAGGAGGTAGAACCGGGGGAAGAATTATGGCTATAAAGGTCCTCGCCCTCTTAGGCACATGGTTCTAAAGATTAAATCTCAAAGCGGTACTAAAGATTAGGCAGAAGAAGAACTAGAACTAGAATTCTTCGCCCCTCCCCTTGTACCAAGAAGCAAGTTCAGAACATAAGGATAATGGGCTCGTCTATTATAAGTTATTAGTTTACGGAGCTATCTCAGATATCTCGAGTAAGGAGACGGGATAGTTAGAGTTCTATTTCTAGGAAGGAAGAGACTATCGGGAAGCTCACTCTCGGCCGGGCTCGAAGCAGAAGGTAGAACGTAATATCTCTTGTTGGTTCAGCTCATCAAGCTATTACAAAAGAGTCCAGCGGAGACAAAGAAAGAAGCCATTTTTACGGTATTTTCGCTTCCAGTCCGGATCCATCCTAAACCAAAGAGCGGGGCTAAGCGAGGGGCATAGCGATACAGTGTTCATACTCGAGTTGCTCAAATCCAGTAGGAATATCAGGAATAGTAGGATCTAGTAGGAGCTTGCCTTGGAATGCAGTGAGGGAGCCCGGAGCTATTGAATTCTTTCATAACCCAAGGAGAAGAATAGGACTCTTTACCAGTATCATAACCTCTCGATGGGAAATGGAACTTAGATCACGATGTGAACCTACTTATGAGTGGAATTTCGTTGACAAGCAAATTCCCCGGGAAAACAAACTTTTCTCCAATTGAGATGCTTTCTTCATTTATGGATTCTATGCGAGATTCGGTTAGTGTGAAGTGTGATCCTGGCTCAGAAGGAAAAGCTATATGCTTAACACATAGAGTTCGATGTAGGTAAGGATGTGCTCCAAAGTTTTCAATTCCACCTTATCAACCTGAAAAGAGCTAATACGGGCTTAGCCTGCCTTTTATCTTATCCTTCTATTCTAGGCGAGGAGGGAAATTTAGAATAAATAGCCCCAGAAAAAACTACAAACTAGTCAAAGGACAGCCTGCCTTATTCTTCTCCCGTTCGGGACCCCTATTTTCTCGGAGATAGCCTGGTCTGAGCTAGAACAGCAGATTCGTGAGCAAGAGCGTATTTCACAGCTGATTCAACAACAGCCATTTTTTCTGGGGAACTTTCATATGAGTCTGTTCTTTCTTTTAATCCACTATAAAGGTTCTTAATTTTCTCCTGAATATTCAGGATAATTACATTCTTGAAAGGATCAAGGGCTCTACCCTCTCGCATAAAGTCTTACGCTCTTATCGTCAACCTTCGTGGCTTTTTGCTCGTTTGGTCTCGCTATTTCATTCCTGGTTCTCTCTTTCAAGCTTCTTTCCATCCTGGGGATTTCTTCTCATTCCGTCCGTTCTGCTAGCTGGTGTCGCCTTCTCTCTTACTTATCTATTCCCATCCATCTTTACCTCTCCTACTCCACTACTTCCCTCCTTCAAGGCGTGATTAATGCGCCTTAAACCTCTCTCTTGAAAAAGAGCATTTTTTAGTGGAGCCTTAGCACGTGAACCCATAGGAACAGGGCCCTTCTTCTTTGCAAAAAAGCTTCTGAATTATCATCACATCAGTAGGCGCAGAAAGCAAATCTTGGTATTGACTTATTGAAAATCTCTTTGAGATTGCTTAGACAAATCTTTTTGTGTGAGGCCGCTGTTCCCCACCTTTCTTACCTTGTTTTTTGGGCTTAAAATTCTGTGACTCATAAGCCCTCCGTATCTAAAGATAGATGGCTAAAGGGCGGGTTCCGCAGTTAACTAAGAAGGCGATCGATTGGCTTGGAGAGGAAAGGAACCCCGGGACTGAAAACAAAAAGGATAGGAATGAATTGAATAAAGAAAGAATATATAGAACCTTGAGCATTTTCTCCTCTCGGCAATGCAATGGTTGAGAGTAAAAAAGGGGTATCCGCATAGAAGGATTGCTGGTATACCGGGTAGATGTTTATCTTTTCGACTTCAGCGAAAATGTTCAAAGCACCACCTTCGTCAATTATCTTGATGTCGAAAGGGAAGAGGACAGGGTCTTACTTACTTAAAAGTAAAAAAAAGGAAGTTTCCTGTCTTAGTTTCACTTCCTTGAACTGGCTACTATCGCGCAACGTGCCCTTGCTTGGTGAGTCGTTAATTAATCAGTTTGATGGATTTCGACCTTGCTTTGAGTCGTCAGGCTAGTAAAGCGCTACTTCTAAAACGATCGTTAAGGTCATTCACTCGGTGGCTCTGC